>NC_143147.1:712500-872500 GCF_059928025.1 Delphinapterus leucas | reverse complement strand
CGGTTTAGGGTACAGGTTAGTGTATGACAAAGGTTTAGGGTGAGTGTACGTGTTAGGTTACGGGTTAGTGTTAGCGTACGGGTGAGGATTAGGGGACGGGTGAGTGTAAGGCTTCGGGTAAGGGTTAGGGTTAGGGTTAGGGTTAGGGGACGGGGACGGTTTAGGGTACAGGTTAGGGTACGACAACGATTAAGGGTGACCGTACGTGTTAGGGTACGGGTTAGTGTTAGCGTACGGGTTAGGATTAGGGGACGGGTGCGGGTAAGGCTTCGGGTAAAGGTTAGGGTTAGGGTTAAGGTTAGGGTTAGGGGACGGGGACGGGGACGGTTTAGGGTACAGGTTAGGGTACGACAACGGTTTAGGGTGAGCGTACGTGTTAGGGTACTGGTTAGTGTTAGCGTACGTGTTAGGATTATGGGACGGGTGTGTGTAAGGCTTCGGGTAAGGGTTAGGGTTAGGGTTAGGGTTAGGGTTAGGGTTAGGGGACGGGGACGGTTTAGGGTACAGGTTAGCGTACGTCAACGGTTTAAGGTGAGCGTACGTGTTAGGGTACGGGTTAGTGTTAGTGTACGGGTTAGGATTAGGGGACGGGTGAGGGTAAGGCTTCTGGTAAGGGTTAGGGTTAGGGTTAGGGTTAGGGTTCGGGGACGGTTTAGGGTACAGGTTAGGGTACGACAACGATTTAGGGTGAGCGTACGTTTTAGGGTACGGGTTAGTGTTAGCGTACGGGTTAGGATTAGGGGACGGGTGAGTGTAAGGCTTCGGGTAAGGGTTAGGGTTAGGGTTAGGGTTAAGGTTAGGGGACGGGGACGGTTTATGGTACAGGTTAGGCTGCGACAACGGTTTAGGGTGAGCGTACGTGTTACGGTACGGGTTAGTGTTAGGGTACGGGTTAGGATTAGGGGACGGGTGAGGGTAAGGCTTCGGGTAAGGGTTAGGGTTAGTGTTAGGGTTAGGGTTAGGGGACGGGGACAGGGACGGTTTAGGGTACAGGTTAGGGTACGACAACGGTTTAGGGTGAGCGTACATGTTAGGGTATCGGTTAGTGTTAGCGTACGGGTTAGGCTTAGGGGACGGGTGAGTGTAAGGCTTCGGGTAAGGGTTAGGGTTAGGGTTAGGGGACGGGGACGGGGATGGGGACGGGGACGGTTTAGGGTACAGGTTAGGGTACGATAACGATTTAGGGTGAGCGTACGTGTTAGGGTACGGGTTAGTGTTAGCGTACGGGTTAGGATTAGAGGACGGGTGAGGGTAAGGCTTCGGGTAAAGGTTAGGGTTAGGGTTAGGGTTAGGGTTGGGCGACAGGGACGGGGACGGTTTAGGGTACACGTTAGGGTACGACAACGGTTTGGGGTGAGCGTACGTGTTAGGGTACGGGTTAGTGTAAGCATAGGGGTTAGGATTAGGGGACGGGTGAGTGTAAGGCTTCGGGTAAGGGTTAGGGTTAGGGTTAGGGTTAGGGTTAAGGTTAGGGGACGGGGACGGTTTAGGGTACAGGTTAGGGTACGTCAACGGTTTAGGGTGAGCGTACGTGTTAGGGTACGGGTTAGTGTTAGTGTACAGGTTAGGATTATGGGACGGGTGAGGGTAAGGCTTCGGGTAAGGGTTAGGGTTAGGGTTAGGGTTTGGGTTAGGGTTAGGGGACGGGGACGGTTTAGGGTACAGGTTAGGGTACGACAACGGTTTAGGGTGAGCGTACGTGTTAGGGTATGGGTTAGTGTTATCGTACGGGTTAGGATTAGGGGACGGGTGAGGGTAAGGCTTCGGGTAAGGGTTAGGGTTAGGGTTAGGGGACGGGGACGGTTTAGGGTACAAGTTAGGATACGACAAAGGTTTAGGGTGAGCGTACGTGTTAGGGTACGGGTTAGAGTTAGCGTACGGGTGAGGATTAGGGGATGGGTGAGTGTAAGGCTTCGGGTAAGGGTTAGGGTTTGGGTTAGGGTTAGGGTTAGGGTTAGGGGACGGGGACGGTTTAGGGTACAGGTTAGTGTACGACAACGGTTTAGGGTGAGCGTACATGTTAGGGTACGGGTTAGTGTTAGCGTACGGGTTAGGATTAGGAGACGGGTGAGGATAAGGCTTCGGGAAAGGGTTACGGTTAGGGTTAGGGTTAGGGGACGAGCACGGGGACGGTTTAGGGTACAGGTTTGGGTACGACAACGGTTTAGGGTGAGCGTACGTGTTAGTGTACGGGTTAGTGTTAGCGTACGGTTTAGGATTAGGAGACGGGTGAGGGTAAGGCTTCGGGTAAGGTTTAGGGTTAGGGTTAGGGTTAGGGGACGGGGACGGTTTAGGGTACAAAATAGGGTACGACAACGGTTTAGGGTGAGCGTACGTGTTAGGGTACTGGTTAGTGTTAGCGTACGGGTTACGATTAGGGGACGGGTGAGTGTAAGGCTTCGGGTAAGGGTTAGGGTTAGGGTTAGGGTTAGGGTTAGGGTTAGGGTTAGGGGACGGGGACGGTTTAGGGTACAGGTTAGGGTATGTCAACGGTTTAGGGTGAGCGTACGTGTTAGGGTACGGTTTAGTGTTAGTGTACGGGTTAGGATTAGGGGACGGGTGAGGGTAAGGCTTCGGGTAAGGGTTAGGGTTAGGGTTAGGGTTAGGGTCAAGGTTAGGGGACGGGGACGGTTTACGTACAGGTTCGGCTGCGACAACGGTTTATGGTGAGCGTACGTGTTAGTGTACGGGTTAGTGTTAGGGTACGGGTTAGGATTAGGGGACGGGTGAGGGTAAGGCTTCGGGTAAGGGTTAGGGTTAGGGTTAGGGTTAGGGTTAGGGGACGGGGACAGGGACGGTTTAGGGTACAGGTTAGGGTACGACAACGGTTTAGGGTGAGCGTACATGTTAGGGTATCGGTTAGTGTTAGCGTATGGGTTAGGATTAGGGGACGGGTGAGGGTAAGGCTTCGGGTAAGGGTTAGGGTTAGGGTTAGGGGACGGGGACGGGGACGGGGACGGTTTAGGGTACAGGTTAGGGTGCGACAACGATTTAGGGTGAGTGTACGTGTTAGGGTACGGTTTAGTGTTAGCGTACGGGTTAGGATTAGAGGACGGGTGAGGGTAAGGCTTCGGGTAAAGGTTAGGGTTAGGGTTAGGGTTAGGGTTGGGCGACGGGGACGGGTACGGTTTAGGGTACAGGTTAGGGTACGACAACGGTTTAGGGTGAGCGTACATGTTAGGGTACGGGTTAGTGTAAGCGTAGGGGTTAGGATTAGGGGACGGGTGAGTGTAAGGCTTCGGGTAAGGGTTAAGGTTAGGGTTAGGGTTAGGGTTAAGGTTAGGGGACGAGGACGGTTTAGGGTAAAGGTTAGGGTACGTCAACAGTTTAGGGTGAGCGTACGTGTTAGGGTACGGGTTAGTGTTAGTGTACAGGTTAGGATTAGGGGACGGGTGAGGGTAAGGCTTCGGGTAAGGGTTAGGGTTAGGGTTAGGGTTTGGGTTAGGGTTAGGGGACGGGGACGGTTTATGGTACAGGTTAGGGTACGACAAAGGTTTAGGGTGAGCGTACGTGTTAGGGTATGGGTTAGTGTTATCGTACGGGTTAGGATTAGGGGACGGGTGAGGGTAAGGCTTCGGGTAAGGGTTAGGGTTAGGGTTAGGGGACGGGGACGGTTTAGGGTACAGGTTAGGATACGACAAAGGTTTAGGGTGAGCGTACGTGTTAGGGTACGGGTTAGTGTTAGCGTACGGGTGAGGATTAGGGGACGGGTGAGTGTAAGGCTTCGGGTAAGGGTTAGGGTTTGGGTTAGGGTTAGGGTTAGGGTTAGGGGACGGGGACGGTTTAGGGTACAGGTTAGTGTACGACAACGGTTTAGGGTGAGCGTACATGTTAGGGTACGGTTTAGTGTTAGCGTACGGGTTAGGATTAGGAGACGGGCGAGGGTAAGGCTTCATGAAAGGGTTAGGGTTAGGGTTAGGGTTAGGGTTAGGGGACGGGCACGGGGACGGTTTAGGGTACATGTTTGGGTACGACAACGGTTTAGGGTGAGCGTACGTGTTAGTATACGGGTTAGTGTTAGCGTACGGTTTAGGATTAGGAGACGGGTGAGGATAAGGCTTCGGGTAAGTGTTAGAGTTAGGGTTAGGGGACGGGGACGGTTTAGGGTACAAGTTAGGGTACGACAACGGTTTAGGGTGAGCGTACGTGTTAGGGTATGGGTTAGTGTTAGCGTACGGGTTAGGATTAGGGGACGGGTGAGGGTAAGGGTTCGGGTAAGGGTTAGGGTTAGGGTTAGGGTTAGGAGACGGGGACGGGGACGGTTTAGGGTACAGGTTAGGGTACGACAACGGTTTAGGGTGAGCGTACGTGTTAGGGTACGGGTTAGTGTTAGCGTACGGGTTAGGATTAGGGGACGGGTGAGGGTAAGGCTTCGGGTAGGGTTAGGGTTAGGGTTAGGGTTAGGCTTAGGGGACGGGGACGGTTTAGGGTACAGGTTAGTGTACGACAACGGTTTAGGGTGAGCGTACGTGTTAGGGTACGGGTTAGTGTTAGCGTACGGGTTAGGATTAGGGTACGGGTGAGGGTAAGGCTTCGGGTAAGGGTTAGGGTTAGGGTTAGGGTTAGGGTTAGGGTTAGGGGACGGGGACGGTTTAGGGTACAGGTTAGGGTACGACAACGGTTTAGGGTGATCGTACGTGTTAGGGTATGGGTTAGTGTTAGCGTAAGGGTTAGGATTAGGGGACGGGTGAGGTTAAGGCTTCGGGTAAGGGTTAGGGTTTGGGTTAGAGTTAGGTTTAGGGTTAGGGTTAGGGTCCGGGTACGGTTTAGGGTACAGGTTTGGGTACGACAACGGTTTAGGGTGAGCGTACGTGTTAGTGTACGGGTTAGTGTTAGCGTACGGTTTAGGATTAGGAGACGGGTGAGGGTAAGGCTTCGGGTAAGGGTTAGGGTTAGGGTTAGGGTTAGGGTTAGGGTTAGGGGACGGGGACGGTTTAGGGTACAGTTTAGTGTACGAAAAATGTTTAGGGTGAGCATACGTGTTAGGGTACGGGTTAGTGTTAGCGTACGGGTTAGGATTAGGGGACGGGTGAGGGTAAGGCTTCGGGAAAGGGTTAGGGTTAGGGTTAGGGTTAGGGTTAGGGTACGGGCACGGGGACGGTTTAGGGTACAGGTTAGGGTACGACGACGGTTTAGGGTGAGGGTACGTGTTAGGGTACGGGTTAGTGTTAGCGTACGGGTTAGGATTAGTGGACGGGTGAGGGTAAGGCTTCGGGTAAGGGTTAGGGTTAGGGTTAGGGTTAGGGGACGGGGACGGGGACGCTTTAGGGTACAGGTTAGGGTACGACAACGGTTTAGGGTGAGCGTACGTGTTAGGGTACGGGTTAGTGATAGCGTACGGGTTAGGATTAGGGGAAGGGTGAGGGTAAGGCTTCGGGTAATGGTTAGGGTTAGGGTTAGGCTTAGGGTTAGGGGAACGGCACGGGGACGGTTTAGAGTACAGGTTAGTGTACGACAATGGTTTAGGGTGAGCGTACGTGTTAGGGTACGGGTTAGTGTTAGTGTACGGGTTAGGATTAGGGGACGGGTGAGGGTAAGGCTTCGGGTAATGGTTAGGGTTAGGGTTAGGGTTAGGGTTAGGGGACGGGGAAGGGGACGGTTTAGGGTACAGGTTAGGGTACGACAACGGTTTAGGGTGAACGTATGTGTTAGGGTACGGGTTAGTGTTAGCGTACGGGTTAGGATTAGGGGACGTGTGAGAGTAAGGCTTCGGGTAAGGATTAGGGTTAGTGTTAGTGTTAGGGTTAGGATTAGGGGACGGGGACGGTTTAGGGTACAGTTTAGGGTACGACAACGGTTTAGGGTGAGCGTACGTGTTAGGGTACGGGTTAGTGTTAGCGTACGAGTTAGGATTAGGGGACGGGTGAGGGTAAGGCTTCGGGTAAGTGTTAGGGTTAGGGTTAGGGTTAGGGTTAGGGTTAGGGGACGGTTTAGGGTACAGGTTAGGGTACGACAACGGTTTAGGGTGAGCGTACGTGTTAGGGTACGGGTTAGTGTTAGCGTATGGGTTAGGATTAGGGGACGGGTGAGGGTAAGGCTTCAGGAAAGGGTTAGGGTTAGGGTTAGGGTTAGGGTTAGGGGACGGGGACGGTTTAGGGTACAGGTTAGTGTACAGCAACGGTTTAGGGTGAGCGTACGTGTTAGGGTACGGGTTAGTGTTAGCGTACGGTTTAGGATTAGGGGACGGGTGAGGGTAAGGCTTCGGGTAAGGGTTAGGGTTAGGGTTAGGGTTCGGGGACGTGGATGGTTTAGGGTACAGGTTAGGGTACGACAACGGTTTAGGGTGAGCGTACGTGTTAGGGTACGGGTTAGTGTTAGCGTACGGGTTAGGATTAGGGGACGGGTGAGTGTAAGGCTTCGGGTAATGGTTAGGGTTAGGGTTAGGGTTAGGGTTAGGGGACGGGGACGGTTTAGGGTACAGGTTAGGGTACGACAACGGTTTAGGGTGAGCGTACGTGTTAGGGTAAGGGTTAGTGTTAGCGTACGGTTAAGGATTAGGGGACGGGTGAGGGTAAGGCTTCGGGTAAGGGTTAGGGTTAGGGTTAGGGGACAGGGACGGTTTATGGTACAGGTTAGTGTACGACAACGGTTTAGGGTGAGCGTACGTGTTAGGGTATGGGTTAGTGTTGGCGTACGGGTTAGAATTATGGGACGGGTGAGGGTAAGGCTTCGGGTAAGCATTAGGGTTAGGGTTAGGGTTAGGGGACGGGGACGGGGACGGTTTAGGGTACAGGTTAGTGTACAACAACGGTTTAGGGTGAGCTTACGTGTTAGGGTACGGGTTAGTGTTAGCGTACGGGTTAGGATTAGGGGACGGGTGAGGGTAAGGCTTCAGGTAAGGGTTAGGGTTAGGGTTAGGGTTAGGGGACGGGGATGGTTTAGGGTACAGGTTAGGGCACGACAGCGGTTGAGGGTGAGCGTACGTGTTAGGGTACGGGTTAGTGTTAGCGTACGGGTTAGGATTAGGGGACGGGTGAGGGTAAGGCTTCGGGTAAGGGTTAGGGTTAGGGTTAGGGTTAGGGTTAGCGTTAGGGGACGGGGACGGTTTAGGGTACAGGTTAGGGTACGAAAAAGGTTTAGGGTGAGCATACGTGTTAGGGTACGGGTTAGTGTTAGCGTACGGGTTAGGATTAGGGGACGGGTGAGGGTAAGGCTTCGGGAAAGGGTTAGGGTTAGGGTTAGGGTTAGGGTTAGGGGACGGGCACGGGGACGGTTTAGGGTACAGGTAAGGGTACGACAACGGTTTAGGGTGAGGGTACGTGTTACGGTATGGGTTAGTGTTAGCGTACGGGTTAGGATTAGGGGACGGGTGAGGGTAAGGCTTCAGGTAAGGGTTAGGGTTAGGGTTAGGGTTAGGGTTAGGGGACGGGGACGGTTTAGGGTACAGGTTAGTGTACGGCAACGGTTTAGGGTGAGCCTACGTGTTAGGGAACGGGTTAGTGTTAGCGTACGGGTTAGGATTAGGGGACGGGTGAGGGTAAGGCTTCGGGTAAGGGTTAGGGTTAGGGTTAGGGTTAGGGGACGGGGACGGTTTAGGGTACAGGTTAGTGTACGACAACGGTTTAGGGTGAGCGTACGTGTTAGGGTACGGGTTAGTGTTAGCGTACGGGTTAGGATTAGGGGACGTGTGAGAGTAAGGCTTCGGGTAAGGATTAGGGTTAGTGTTAGTGTTAGGGTTAGGATTAGGGGACGGGGACGGTTTAGGGTACAGTTTAGGGTACGACAACGGTTTAGGGTGAGCGTACGTGTTAGGGTACGGGTTAGTGTTAGCGTACGAGTTAGGATTAGGGGACGGGTGAGCGTAAGGCTTCGGGTAAGTGTTAGGGTTAGGGTTAGGGTTAGGGTTAGGGTTAGGGGACGGTTTAGGGTACAGGTTAGGGTACGACAACGGTTTAGGGTGAGCGTACGTGTTAGGGTACGGGTTAGTGTTAGCGTACGGGTTAGGATTAGGGGACGGGTGAGGGTAAGGCTTCAGGTAAGGGTTAGGGTTAGGGTTAGGGTTAGGGTTAGGGGACGGGGACGGTTTAGGGTACAGGTTAGTGTACGGCAACGGTTTAGGGTGAGCGTACGTGTTAGGGTACGGGTTAGTGTTAGCGTACGGTTTAGGATTAGGGGACGGGTGAGGGTAAGGCTTCGGGTAAGGGTTAGGGTTAGGGTTAGGGTTCGGGGACGGGGATGGTTTAGGGTACAGGTTAGGGTACGACAACGGTTTAGGGTGAGCGTACGTGTTAGGGTACGGGTTAGTGTTAGCGTACGGGTTAGGATTAGGGGACGGGTGAGTGTAAGGCTTCGGGTAATGGTTAGGGTTAGGGTTAGGGTTAGGGTTAGGGGACGGAGACGGTTTAGGGTACAGGTTAGGGTACGACAACGGTTTAGGGTGAGCGTACGTGTTAGGGTAAGGGTTAGTGTTAGCGTACGGTAAAGGATTAGGGGACGGGTGAGGGTAAGGCTTCGGGTAAGGGTTAGGGTTAGGGTTAGGGGACAGGGACGGTTTATGGTACAGGTTAGTGTACGACAACGGTTTAGGGTGAGCGTACGTGTTAGGGTACGGGTTAGTGTTAGCGTACGGGTTAGGATTAGGGGACGGGTGAGGGTAAGGCTTCGGTTAAGTGTTAGGGTTAGGGTTAGGGTTAGGGTTAGGGTTAGGGTACGGGGACGGTTTAGGGTACAGGTTAGGGTACGACAACGATTTAGGGTGAGCGTACGTGTTAGGGTACGGGTTAGTGTTAGCGTACGGGTTAGGATTAGGGGACGGGTGAGGGTAAGGCTTCGGGTAAGGGTAAGGGTTAGGGTTAGGGTTAGTTTTAGGGGATGGGGACAGGGACGGTTTAGGGTACAGGTTAGGGTACGACAACGGTTTAGGGTGACCGTATATGTTAGGGTATGGTTTAGTGTTAGCGTAGGGGTTAGGATTAGGGGACGGGTGAGGGTAAGGCTTCGGGTAAGGGTTAGGTTTAGGGTTAGGGGACGGGGACGGGGACGGGGACGGGGACGGTTTAGGGTAGAGGTTAGGGTACGACAACGGTTTAGGTTGAGGGTACGTGTTAGGGTACAGGTTAGTGTTAGCGTACGGGTTAGGATTAGGGGACGGGTTAGGGTAAGGCTTCGGGTAAGGGTTACGGTTAGGGTTAGGGTTAGGGTTAGGGGACGGGGACGGTTTAGGGTACAGGTTAGGGTACGACAACGGTTTAGGGTGAGCGTACGTGTTAGGGTACGGGTTAGTGTTAGCGTACGGGTTAGGATTAGGGGACGGGTGAGGGTAAGGCTTCGGGTAAGTGTTAGGGTTAGGGTTAGGGTTAGGGTTAGGGTTAGGGTACGGGGACGGTTTAGGGTACAGGTTAGGGTACGATAACGATTTAGGGTGAGCGTACGTGTTAGGGTACGGGTTAGTGTTAGCGTACGGGTTAGGATTAGGGGACGGGTGAGGGTAAGGCTTCGGGTAAGGGTAAGGGTTAGGGTTAGGGTTAGCTTTAGGGGATGGGGACAGGGACGGTTTAGGGTACAGGTTAGGGTACGACAACGGTTTAGGGTGACCGTACATGTTAGGGTATGGTTTAGTGTTAGCGTACGGGTTAGGATTAGGGGACGGGTGAGGGTAAGGCTTCGGGTAAGGGTTAGGTTTAGGGTTAGGGGACGGGGACGGGGACGGGGACGGGGACGGTTTAGGGTAGAGGTTAGGGTACGACAACGGTTTAGGGTGAGCGTACGTGTTAGGGTACGGGTTAGTGTTAGCGTACGGTGTATGATTAGGGGACGGGTGAGGGTAAGGCTTCGGTTAAAGGTTAGGGTTAGGGTTAGGGGACGGGGACGGGGACGGTTTAGGGTACAGGTTAGGGTACGACAACGGTTTAGGGTGAGCGTACGTGTTAGGGTACGGGTTAGTGTTAGCGTAAGGGTTAGGATTAGGGGACAGGTGAGTGTAAGGCTTCGGGTAAGGTTTAGGGTTAGGGTTAGGGTTAGGGTTAGGGGACGGGGACGGTTTAGGGTACAGGTTAGGGTACGACAACGGTTTAGGGTGAGCGTAGGTGTTAGGGTACGGTTTAGTGTTAGCGTACGGGTTAGGATTAGGGGACGGGTGAGGGTAAGGCTTCGGGTAAGGGTTAGGGTTAGGGTTAGGGTTAGGGTTAGGGTTAGGGGACGGGGATGGTTTAGGGTACAGGTTAGGGTACGACAACGGTTTAGGGTGCGCGTACGTGTTAGGGTACGGGTTAGTGTTAGCGTACGGGTGAGGATTAGGGGACGGGTGAGTGTAAGGCTTCGGGTAAGTGTTAGGGTTAGGGTTAGGGTTAGGGGACGGGGACGGTTTAGGGTACAGGTTAGGGTACGACAACGGTTTAGGGTGAGCGTACGTGTTAGGGTACGGGTTAGTGTTAGCGTACGGGTTAGGATTAGGGGATGGGTGAGGTTAAGGCTTCGGGTAAGTGTTATGGTTAGGGTTAGGGTTAGGGTACGGGGACGGTTTAGGGTACAGGTTAGGGTACGACAACGATTTAGGGTGACCGTACGTGTTAGGGTACGGGTTAGTGTTAGCGTACGGGTTAGGATTAGGGGAAGGGTGAGGGTAAGGCTTCGGGTAAGGGTTAGGGTTAGGGTTAGGGTTAGGGGACGGGGACGGTTTAGGGTACAGGTTAGGCTACGACAACGGTTTAGGGTGAGCGTACGTGTTAGGGTACGGGTTAGTGTTAGCGTACGGGTTAGGAATAGGGGACGGGTGAGGGTAAGGCTTCAGGTAAGGGTTAGGGTTAGGGTTAGGGTTAGGGTTAGGGTTAGGGGACGGGGACAGGGACGGTTTAGGGTACAGGTTAGGGTACGACAACGGTTTAGGGTGACCGTACATGTTAGTGTATGGGTTAGTGTTAGCGTACGGGTTAGGATTAGGGGACGGGTGAGGGTAAGGCTTCGGGTAAGGGTTAGGTTTAGGGTTAGGGGACGGGGAAGGGGACGGTTTAGGGTAGAGGTTAGGGTACGACAACGGTTTAGGGAGAGCATACGTGTTAGGGTACGGGTTAGTTTTAGCGTTCGGGTTAAGATTAGGGGACGGGTGAGGGTAGGGCTTCGGGTAAAGGTTAGGGTTAGGGTTAGGGTTAGGGTTAGGGTACGGGGACGGGGACGGTTTAGGGTACAGTTTAGGGTACGTCAACGGTTTCGGGTGAGCGTACGTGTTAGGGTACGGGTTACTGTTAGTGTACGGGTTAGGATTAGGGGACGGGTGAGGGTAAGGCATCGGGTAAGGGTTATGTTTAGGGTTAGGGTTAGGGTTAGGGTTAGGGGACGGGGACGGTTTAGCGTACAGGTTAGGGTACGACAACGGTTTAGGGTGAGCGTAGGTGTTAGGGTACGGTTTAGTGTTAGCGTACGGTTTAGGATTAGGGGACGGGTGAGGGTAAGGCTTCGGGTAAGGGTTAGGGTTAGGGTTAGGGTTAGGGTTAGGATTAGGGGACGGGGACGGTTTAGGGTACAGGTTAGGTTACGACAACGGTTTAGGGTGAGCGTACGTGTTAGGGTACGGGTTAGTGTTAGCGTAAGGGTTAGGATTAGGGGACGGGTGAGTGTAAGGCTTCGGGTAAGGGTTAGGGTTAGGGTTAGGGTTAGGGTTAGGGGACGGTTTAGGGTACAGGTTAGGGTACGACAAAGTTTTAGGGTGAGCGTAAGTGTTAGGGTACGGGTTAGTGTTAGCGTACGGGTGAGGATTAGGGGACGGGTGTGTGTAAGGCTTCGGGTAAGTGTTAGGGTTAGGGTTAGGGTTAGGGTTAGGGGACGGGGACCGTTTAGGGTACAGGTTAGGCTATGACAACGGTTTAGGGTGAGCGTACGTGTTAGGGTAGGGGTTAGTGTTAGCGTACGGGTTAGGATTAGGGGACGGGTGAGGGTAAGGCTTCGGGTAAGGGTTAGGGTTAGGGTTAGGGTTAGGGTTAGGGGACGGGGACAGGGACAGTTTAGGGTACAGGTTAGGGTACGACAACGGTTTAGGGTGACCGTACATGTTAGGGTATGTGTTAGTGTTAGCGTACGGGTTAGGATTAGGGGACGGGTGAGGGTAAGGCTTCGGGTAAGGGTTACGTTTAGGGTTAGGGGACGGGGACGGTGACGGGGACGGGGACGGTTTAGGGTAGAGGTTAGGGTACGACAACGGTTTAGGGTGAGCGTAGGTGTTAGGGTACGGGTTAGTGTTAGCGTACGGGTTAGGATTAGGGGACGGGTGAGGGTAAAGCTTCGGGTAAATATTAGGGTTAGGGTTAGGGTTAGGGTTAGGGGACGGGGACGGGGACGGTTTAGGGTACAGGTTAGGGTACGACAACGGTTTAGGGTGAGCGTACGTGTTAGGGTACGGGTTAGTGTTAGCGTACGGGTTAGGATTAGGGGACGGGAGAGTGTAAGGCTTCGGGTAAGGGTTAGGGTTAGGGTTAGGGTTAGGGTTAGGGTTAGGGTTAGGGGACGGGGACGGTTTAGGGAACAGGTTAGGTTACCACAACGGTTTAGGGTGAGCGTACGTGTTAGGGTACGGGTTAGTGTTAGCGTACGGGTTAGGATTAGGGGACGGGTGAGGGTAAGGCTTCGGGAAAGGGTTAGGGTTAGGGTTAGGGTTAGGGGACGGGCACGGGGACTGTTTAGGGTACAGGTTAGGGTACGACAACGGTTTAGGGTGAGGGTACGTTTTAGGGTACGGGTTAGTGTTAGCGTACGGGTTAGGATTAGGGGACGGGATAGGGTAAGGCTTCGGGTAAGGGTTAGAATTAGGGTTAGGGTTAGGGTTAGGGGACGGGGACGGTTTAGGGTACAGGTTAGGGTACGACAACGGTTTAGGGTGAGCGTACGTGTTAGGGTACGGGTTAGTGTTAGCGTACGGGTTAGGATTAGGGGACGGGTGAGTGTAAGGCTTCGGGTAAGTGTTAGGGTTAGGGTTAGGGTTAGGGTTAGGGTTAAGGTACGGGGACGGTATAGGGTACAGGTTAGGTTACGACAACGATTTAGGGTGAGCGTACGTGTTAGGGTACGTGTTAGTGTTAGCATACGGGTTAGGATTAGGGGACGGGTGAGGGTAAGGCTTCGGGTAAGGGTTAGGGTTAGGGTTAGGGTTAGGGTTAGGGGACGGGGACCGTTTAGGGTACAGGTTAGGCTACGACAACGGTTTAGGGTGAGCGTACGTGTTAGGGTACGGGTTAGTGTTAGCGTACGGGTTAGGATTAGGGGACGGGTGAGGGTAAGGCTTCGGGTAAGGTTAAGGGTTAGGGTTAGTTTTAGGGGACGGGGACAGGGACGGTTTAGGGTACAGGTTAGGGTACGACAACGGTTTAGGGTGACCGTACATGTTAGGGTATGGTTTAGGTTTAGCGTACGGGTTAGGATTAGGGGACGGTTGAGGGTAAGGCTTCGGGTAAGGGTTAGGTTTAGGGTTAGGGGACGGGGACGGGGACGGGGACGGTTTAGGGTAGAGGTTAGGGTACGACAACGATTTAGGGTGAGCGTACGTGTTAGGGTACGGGTTAGTGTTAGCGTACGGTGTATGATTAGGGGACGGGTGAGGGTAAGGCTTCGGGTAAAGGTTAGGGTTAGGGTTAGGGTTAGGGGACGGGGACGGGGACGGTTTAGGGTACAGGTTAGGGTACGACAACGGTTTAGGGTGAGCGTACGTGTTAGGGTACGGGTTAGTGTTAGCGTACGGGTTAGGATTAGGGGACAGGTGAGTGTAAGGCTTCGGGTAAGGGTTAGGGTTAGGGTTAGGGTTAGGGTTAGGGGACGGGGACGGTTTAGGGTACAGGTTAGGGTACGTCAACGGTTTAGGGTGAGCGTACTTGTTAGGGTACGGGTTAGTGTTAGTGTACGGGTTAGGATTAGGGGACGGGTGAGGGTAAGGCTTCGGGTAAGGGTTAGGGTTAGGGTTAGGGTTAGGGTTAGGGGACGGGGACGGTTTAGGGTACAGGTTAGGGTACGACAACGGTTTAGAGTGAGCGTAGGTGTTAGGGTACGGTTTAGTGTTAGCGTACGGTTTAGGATTAGGGGACGGGTGAGGGTAAGGCTTCGGGTAAGGGTTAGGGTTAGGGTTAGGGTTAGGATTAGGGTTAGGGGACGGGGACGGTTTAGGGTACAGGTTAGGGTACGACAACGGTTTAGGGTGAGCGTACGTGTTAGGGTACGGGTTAGTGTTAGCGTACGGGTGAAGATTAGGGGACGGGTGAGTGTAAGGCTTCGGGTAAGTGTTAGGGATAGGGTTAGGGTTAGGGTTAGGGTTAGGGGACGGGGACGGTTTAGGGTAGAGTTTAGGGTACGACAACGGTTTAGGGTGAGCGTACGTGTTAGGGTACGGGTTAGTGTTAACGTACGGGTTAGGATTAGGGGATGGGTGAGGTTAAGGCTTCGGGTAAGTGTTAGGGTTAGTGTTAGGGTTAGGGTTAGGGTTAGGGTACGGGGACGGTTTAGGTTGCAGGTTAGGGTACGACAACGATTTAGGGTGACCGTACGTGTTAGGGTATGGGTTAGTGTTAGCGTACGGGTTAGGATTAGGGGAAGGGTGAGGGTAAGGCTTCGGGTAAGGGTTAGGGTTAGGGTTAGGGTTAGGGGACGGGGATGGTTTAGGGTACAGGTTAGGCTACGACAACGGTTTAGGGTGAGCGTACGTGTTAGGGTACGGGTTAGTGTTAGCGTACGGGTTAGGATTAGGGGACGGGTGAGGGTAAGGCTTCAGGTAAGGGTTAGGGTTAGGGTTAGGGTTAGGGTTAGGCTTAGGGGACGGGGACAGGGACGGTTTAGGGTACAGGTTAGGGTACGACAACGGTTTAGGGTGACCGTACATGTTAGTGTATGGGTTAGTGTTAGCGTACGGGTTAGGATTAGGGGACGGGTGAGGGTAAGGCTTCGGGTAAGGGTTAGGTTTAGGGTTAGGGGACGGGGAAGGGGACAAGGACGGGGACGGTTTAGGGTAGAGGTTAGGGTACGACAACGGTTTAGGGTGAGCATACGTGTTAGGGTACGGGTTAGTGTTAGCGTTCGGGTTAGGATTAGGGGACGGGTGAGGGTAAGGCTTCGGGTAAAGGTTAGGGTTAGGGTTAGGGTTAGGGTTAGGGTACGGGGACGGGGACGGTTTAGGGTACAGGTTAGGGTACGTCAACGGTTTAGTGTGAGCGTACGTGTTAGGGTACGGGTTACTGTTAGTGTACGGGTTAGGATTAGGGGACGGGTGAGGGTAAGGCTTCGGGTAAGGGTTAGGGTTAGGGTTAGGGTTAGGGTTAGGGGACGGGGACGGTTTAGCGTACAGGTTAGGGTACGACAACGGTTTAGGGTGAGCGTAGGTTTTAGGGTATGGTTTAGTGTTAGCGTACGGTTTAGATTTAGGGAACGGGTGAGGGTAAGGCTTCGGGTAAGGGTTAGGGTTAGGGTTAGGGTTAGGGTTAGGATTAGGGGACGGAGACGGTTTAGGGTACAGGTTAGGGTACGACAACGGTTTAGGATGAGCGTACGTGTTAGGGTACGGGTTAGTGTTAGTGCACGGGTTAGGATTAGGGGACGGGTGAGTGTAAGGCTTCGGGTAAGGGTTAGGGTTAGGGTTAGGGTTAGGGTTAGGGTTAGGGGACGGGGACGGTTTAGGGTACAGGTTAGGGTACGACAACGGTTTTGGGTGAGCGTACGTGTTAGGGTACTTGTTAGTGTTAGCGTACGGGTTAGGATTAGGGGACGGTGAGGGTAAGGCTTCGGGTAAGGGTTAGGGTTAGTGTTAGGGTTAGGGTTAGGGTTAGGGGACGGGGACAGGGACGGTTTAGGGTACAGGTTAGGGTTCGACAACGGTTTAGGGTGACCGTACATGTTAGGGTATGGGTTAGTGTTAGCGTACGGGTTAGGATTAGGGGACGGGTGAGGGTAAGGCTTCGGGTAAGGGTTAGGTTTAGGGTTAGGGGACGGGGACGGTGACGGGGACGGGGACGGTTTAGGGTAGAGGTTAGGGTATGACAACGGTTTAGGGTGAGCGTAGGTGTTAGGGTACGGGTTAGTGTTACCGTACGGGTTAGGATTAGGGGACGGGTGAGGGTAAGGCTTCGGGTAAATGTTAGGGTTAGGGTTAGTGTTAGGGTTAGGGGACGGGGACGGGGACGGTTTAGGGTACAGGTTAGGGTACGACAACGGTTTAGGGTGAGCGTACGTGTTAGGGTACGGGTTAGTGTTAGCGTACGGGTTAGGATTAGGGGACAGGTGAGTGTAAGGCTTCGGGTAAATGTTAGGGTTAGGGTTAGGGTTAGGTTTAGGGTTAGGGGACGGGGACGGTTTAGGGTACAGGTTAGGGTACGTCAACGGTTTAGGGTGAGCGTACGTGTTAGGGTACGGGTTAGTGTTAGCGTACGGGTTAGGATTAGGGGACGGGAGAGTGTAAAGCTTCGAGTAAGGGTTAGGGTTAGGGTTAGGGTTAGGGTTAGGGTTAGGGGACGGGGACGGTTTAGGGAACAGGTTAGGTTACCACAACGGTTTAGGGTGAGCGTACGTGTTAGGGTACGGGTTAGTGTTAGCGTACGGGTTAGGATTAGGGGACGGGTGAGGGTAAGGCTTCGGGAAAGGGTTAGGGTTAGGTTTAGGGTTAGGGGACGGGCACGGGGACTGTTTAGGGTACAGGTTAGGGTACGACAACGGTTTAGGGTGAGGGTACGTTTTAGGGTACGGGTTAGTGTTAGCGTACGGGTTAGGATTAGGGGACGGGATAGGGTAAGGCTTCGGGTAAGGGTTAGAATTAGGGTTAGGGTTAGGGTTAGGGTTAGGGGACGGGCACGGTTTAGGGTACAGGTTAGGGTACGACAACGGTTTAGGGTGAGCGTACGTGTTAGGGTACGGGTTAGTGTTAGCGTACGGGTTAGGTTTAGGGGACGGGTGAGGGTAAGGCTTCGGGTAAGTGTTAGGGTTAGGGTTAGGGTTAGGGTTATGGTTAAGGTACGGGGACGGTATAGGGTACAGGTTAGGGTACGACAACGATTTAGGGTGAGCGTACGTGTTAGGGTACGTGTTAGTGTTAGCATACGGGTTAGGATTAGGGGACGGGTGAGGGTAAGGCTTCGGGTAAGGGTTAGGGTTAGGGTTAGGGTTAGGGGACGGGGACCGTTTAGGGTACAGGTTAGGCTACGACAACAGTTTAGGGTGAGCGTACGTGTTAGGGTACGGGTTAGTGTTAGCGTACGGTTTAGGATTAGGGGACGGGTGAGGGAAAGGCTTCGGGTAAGGTTAAGGGTTAGGGTTAGTTTTAGGGGACGGGGACAGGGACGGTTTAGGGTACAGGTTAGGGTACGACAACGGTTTAGGGTGAGCGTACGTGTTAGGGTACGGGTTAGTGTTAGCGTACGGTGTATGATTAGGGGACGGGTGAGGGTAAGGCTGCGGGTAAAGGTTAGGGTTAGGGTTAGGGTTAGGGGACGGGGACGATGACGGTTTAGGGTACAGGTTAGGGTACGACAACGGTTTAGGGTGAGCGTACGTGTTAGGGTACGGGTTAGCGTTAGCGTACGGGTTAGGATTAGGGGACGGGTGAGGGTAAGGCTTCGGGTAAGGGTTAGGGTTAGGGTTAGGGTAAGGATTAGGGTTAGGGGACGGGGACGGTTTAGGGTACAGGTTAGGGTACGACAACGGTTTAGGGTGAGCGTACGTGTTAGGGTACGGGTTAGTGTTAGCGTACGGGTGAGGATTAGGGGACGGGTGAGTGTAAGGCTTCGGGTAAGTGTTAGGGATAGGGTTAGGGTTAGGGTTAGGGTTAGGGGACGGGGACGGTTTAGGGTAGAGGTTAGGGTACGACAACGGTTTAGGGTGAGCGTACGTGTTAGGGTACGGGTTAGTGTTAACGTACGGGTTAGGATTAGGGGATGGGTGAGGTTAAGGCTTCGGATAAGTGTTAGGGTTAGTGTTAGGGTTAGGTTTAGGGTTAGGGTACGGGGACGGTTTAGGGTGCAGGTTAGGGTACGACAACGATTTAGGGTGACCGTACGTGTTAGGGTATGGGTTAGTGTTAGCGTACGGGTTAGGATTAGGGGAAGGGTGAGGGTAAGGCTTCGGGTAAGGGTTAGGGTTAGGGTTAGGGTTAGGGGACGGGGACGGTTTAGTGTACAGGTTAGGCTACGACAACGGTTTAGGGTGAGCGTACGTGTTAGGGTATGGGTTAGTGTTAGCGTACGGGTTAGGATTAGGGGACGGGTGAGGGTAAGGCTTCAGGTAAGGGTTAGGGTTAGGGTTAGGGTTAGGGTTAGGATTAGGGGACGGAGACGGTTTAGGGTACAGGTTAGGGTACGACAACGGTTTAGGGTGAGCGTACGTGTTAGGGTACGGGTTAGTGTTAGCGTACGGGTTAGGATTAGGGGACGGGTGAGTGTAAGGCTTCGGGTAAGGGTTAGGGTTAGGGTTAGGGTTAGGGTTAGGGTTAGGGGACGGTTTAGGGTACAGGTTAGGGTACGACAAAGTTTTAGGGTGAGCGTACGTGTTAGGGTACGGTTTAGTGTTAGCGTACGGGTGAGGATTAGGGGACGGGTGAGGGTAAGGCTTCGGGTAAGGTTTAGGGTTAGGGTTAGGGTTAGGGTTAGGGTTAGGGGACGGGGACGGTTTAGGGTACAGGTTAGGGTATGACAACGGTTTAGGGTGAGCGTAGGTGTTAGGGTACGTTTTAGTATTAGCGTACGGGTTAGGATTAGGGGACGGGTGAGGGTAAGGCTTCGGGTAAGGGTTAGGGTTAGGGTTAAGGTTAGGGTTAGGGGACGGGGACGGTTTAGGGTACAGGTTAGGGTACGACAACGGTTTAGGGTGAGCGTACGTGTTAGGGTACGGGTTAGTGTTAGCGTACGGGTTAGGATATGGGGACGGGTGAGGGTAAGGCTTCGGGTAAGGGTTAGGGTTAGGGTTAGGGTTAGGGTTAGGGGACGGGGACGGTTTACGGTACAGGTTAGGGTACGACATCGGTTTAGGGTGAGCGTACGTGTTAGGGTATGGGTTAGTGTTAGCGTACGGGTTAGGATTAGGGGATGGGTGAGTGTAAGGCTTCGGGTAAGGGTTAGGGTTAGGGTTAGGGTTAGGGTTAGGTTTAGGGGACGGGGACGGTTTAGGGTAGAGGTTAGGGTACGTCAACGGTTTAGGGTGAGCGTATGTGTTAGGGTACGGGTTAGTATTAGTGTACGGGTTAGGATTAGGGGACGGGTGAGGGTAAGGCTTCGGGTAAGGGTTAGGGTTAGGGTTAGGGTTAGGGTTAGGGTTAGGGGACGGGGACAGGGACGGTTCAGGGTACAGGTTAGGGTACGACAACGGTTTCGGGTGACCGTACATGTTAGGGTATGGGTTAGTGTTAGCGTACGGGTTAGGATTAGGGGACGGGTGAGGGTAAGGCTTCGGGTAAGGGTTAGGTTTAGGGTTAGGGGACGGGAACGGGGACGAGGACGGGGACGGTTTAGGGTAGAGGTTAGGGTACGACAACGGTTTAGGGTGAGCGTAGGTGTTAGGGTACGGGTTAGTGTTAGCGTACGGGTTAGGATTAAGGGACGGGTGAGTGTAAGGCTTCGGGTAAGGGTTAGGGTTAGGGTTAGGGTTAGGGTTAGGGTTAGGGTACGGGGACGGTTTAGGGTACAGGTTAGGGTACGACTATGGTTTAGGGTGAGCGTACGTGTTAGGGTACGGGTTAGTGTTAGCGCACGGGTTAGGATTAGGGGACAGGTGAGTGTAAGTCTTCGGGTAAGGGTTAAGGTTAGAGTTAGGGTTAGGGTTAGGGTTAGGGGACGGGGACGGTTTAGGGTAAAGTTTAGGGTACGTCAACGCTTTAGGGTGAGCGTACGTGTTAGGGTACGGGTTAGTGTTAGTGTACGGGTTAGGATTAGGGGACGGGTGAGGGTAAGGCTTCGGGTAAGGGTTAGGGTTAGGGTTAGGGTTAGGGTTAGGGTTAGGGGACGGGGACGGTTTAGGGTACAGGTTAGGGTACGACAACGGTTTAGGGTGAGCGTACGTGTTAGGGTACGGTTTAGTGTTAGCGTACGGGTTAGGATTAGGGGACGGGTGAGGGTAAGGCTTCGGGTAAGGGTTAGGTTTAGGGTTAGGGGACGGGGACGGTGACGGGGACGGGAACGGTTTAGGGTAGAGGTTAGGGTACGACAACGGTTTAGGGTGAGCGTAGGTGTTAGGGTACGGGTTAGTGTTAGCGTACGGGTTAGGATTAGGGGACGGGTGAGGGTAAGGCTTCGGGTAAATGTTAGGGTTAGGGTTAGGGTTAGGGTTAGGGGACGGGGACGGGGACGGTTTAGGGTACAGGTTAGGGTACGACAACGGTTTAGGGTGAGCGTACGTGTTAGGGTACGGGTTAGTGTTAGCGTACTGGTTAGGATTAGGGGACAGGTGAGTGTAAGGCTTCGGGTAAGGGTTAGGGTTAGGGTTAGGGTTAGGGTTAGGGTTAGGGGACGGGGACGGTTTAGGGAACAGGTTAGGTTACCACAACGGTTTAGGGTGAGCGTACGTGTTAGGGTACGGGTTAGTGTTAGCGTACGGGTTAGGATTAGGGACGGGTGAGGGTAAGGCTTTGGGAAAGGGTTAGGGTTAGGGTTAGGGTTAGGGGCCGGGCACGGGGACTGTTTAGGGTACAGGTTAGGGTACGACAACGGTTTAGGGTGAGGGTACGTTTTAGGGACCAGGTTAGTGTTAGCGTACGGGTTAGGATTAGGGGACGGGATAGGGTAAGGCTTCGGGTAAGGGTTAGAATTAGGGTTAGGGTTAGGGTTAGGGTTAGGGGACGGGCACGGTTTAGGGTACAGGTTAGGGTACGACAACGATTTAGGGTGAGCGTACGTGTTAGGGTACGGGTTAGTGTTAGCGTACGGGTTAGGATTAGGGGACAGGTGAGTGTAAGGCTTCGGGTAAGGGTTAGGGTTAGGGTTAGGGTTAGGGTTAGGGGACGGGGACGGTTTAGG
This sequence comes from Delphinapterus leucas, assembly GCF_059928025.1. Taxonomy (NCBI): domain Eukaryota; kingdom Metazoa; phylum Chordata; class Mammalia; order Artiodactyla; family Monodontidae; genus Delphinapterus; species Delphinapterus leucas. Next base: position 851,603 of record NC_143147.1, on the reverse strand, counting down.
GTACAGGTTAGGGTACGTCAACGTTTTAGGGTGAGCGTACTTGTTAGGGTACGGGTTAGTGTTAGTGTACGGGTTAGGATTAGGGGACGGGTGAGGGTAAGGCTTCGGGTAAGGGTTAGGTTTAGGGTTAGGGGACGGGGAAGGGGACGAGGACGGGGACGGTTTAGGGTAGAGGTTAGGGTACGACAACGGTTTAGGGTGAGCATACGTGTTAGGGTACGGGTTAGTGTTAGCGTTCGGGTTAGGATTAGGGGACGGGTGAGGGTAAGGCTTCGGGTAAAGGTTAGGGTTAGGGTTAGGGTTAGGGTTAGGGTACGGGGACGGGGACGGTTTAGGGTACAGGTTAGGGTACGTCAACGGTTTAGTGTGAGCGTACGTGTTAGGGTACGGGTTACTGTTAGTGTACGGGTTAGGATTAGGGGACGGGTGAGGGTAAGGCTTCGGGTAAGGGTTAGGGTTAGGGTTAGGGTTAGGGTTAGGGGACGGGGACGGTTTAGCGTACAGGTTAGGGTACGACAACGGTTTAGGGTGAGCGTAGGTGTTAGGGTATGGTTTAGTGTTAGCGTACGGTTTAGATTTAGGGAACGGGTGAGGGTAAGGCTTCGGGTAAGGGTTAGGGTTAGGGTTAGGGTTAGGGTTAGGATTAGGGGACGGAGACGGTTTAGGGTACAGGTTAGGGTACGACAACGGTTTAGGGTGAGCGTACGTGTTAGGGTACGGGTTAGTGTTAGTGCACGGGTTAGGATTAGGGGACGGGTGAGTGTAAGGCTTCGGGTAAGGGTTAGGGTTAGGGTTAGGGTTAGGGTTAGGGTTAGGGGACGGGGACGGTTTAGGGTACAGGTTAGGGTACGACAACGGTTTTGGGTGAGCGTACGTGTTAGGGTACTTGTTAGTGTTAGCGTACGGGTTAGGATTAGGGGACGGTGAGGGTAAGGCTTCGGGTAAGGGTTAGGGTTAGTGTTAGGGTTAGGGTTAGGGTTAGGGGACGGGGACAGGGACGGTTTAGGGTACAGGTTAGGGTTCGACAACGGTTTAGGGTGACCGTACATGTTAGGGTATGGGTTAGTGTTAGCGTACGGGTTAGGATTAGGGGACGGGTGAGGGTAAGGCTTCGGGTAAGGGTTAGGTTTAGGGTTAGGGGACGGGGACGGTGACGGGGACGGGGACGGTTTAGGGTAGAGGTTAGGGTATGACAACGGTTTAGGGTGAGCGTAGGTGTTAGGGTACGGGTTAGTGTTACCGTACGGGTTAGGATTAGGGGACGGGTGAGGGTAAGGCTTCGGGTAAATGTTAGGGTTAGGGTTAGTGTTAGGGTTAGGGGACGGGGACGGGGACGGTTTAGGGTACAGGTTAGGGTACGACAACGGTTTAGGGTGAGCGTACGTGTTAGGGTACGGGTTAGTGTTAGCGTACGGGTTAGGATTAGGGGACAGGTGAGTGTAAGGCTTCGGGTAAGTGTTAGGGTTAGGGTTAGGGTTAGGGTTAGGGTTAGGGGACGGGGACGGTTTAGGGTACAGGTTAGGGTACGTCAACGGTTTAGGGTGAGCGTACGTGTTAGGGTACGGGTTAGTGTTAGCGTACGGGTTAGGATTAGGGGACGGGAGAGTGTAAAGCTTCGAGTAAGGGTTAGGGTTAGGGTTAGGGTTAGGGTTAGGGTTAGGGGACGGGGACGGTTTAGGGAACAGGTTAGGTTACCACAACGGTTTAGGGTGAGCGTACGTGTTAGGGTACGGGTTAGTGTTAGCGTACGGGTTAGGATTAGGGGACGGGTGAGGGTAAGGCTTCGGGAAAGGGTTAGGGTTAGGTTTAGGGTTAGGGGACGGGCACGGGGACTGTTTAGGGTACAGGTTAGGGTACGACAACGGTTTAGGGTGAGGGTACGTTTTAGGGTACGGGTTAGTGTTAGCGTACGGGTTAGGATTAGGGGACGGGATAGGGTAAGGCTTCGGGTAAGGGTTAGAATTAGGGTTAGGGTTAGGGTTAGGGTTAGGGGACGGGCACGGTTTAGGGTACAGGTTAGGGTACGACAACGGTTTAGGGTGAGCGTACGTGTTAGGGTACGGGTTAGTGTTAGCGTACGGGTTAGGTTTAGGGGACGGGTGAGGGTAAGGCTTCGGGTAAGTGTTAGGGTTAGGGTTAGGGTTAGGGTTAGGGTTAAGGTACGGGGACGGTATAGGGTACAGGTTAGGGTACGACAACGATTTAGGGTGAGCGTACGTGTTAGGGTACGTGTTAGTGTTAGCATACGGGTTAGGATTAGGGGACGGGTGAGGGTAAGGCTTCGGGTAAGGGTTAGGGTTAGGGTTAGGGTTAGGGGACGGGGACCGTTTAGGGTACAGGTTAGGCTACGACAACAGTTTAGGGTGAGCGTACGTGTTAGGGTACGGGTTAGTGTTAGCGTACGGTTTAGGATTAGGGGACGGGTGAGGGAAAGGCTTCGGGTAAGGTTAAGGGTTAGGGTTAGTTTTAGGGGACGGGGACAGGGACGGTTTAGGGTACAGGTTAGGGTACGACAACGGTTTAGGGTGAGCGTACGTGTTAGGGTACGGGTTAGTGTTAGCGTACGGTGTATGATTAGGGGACGGGTGAGGGTAAGGCTGCGGGTAAAGGTTAGGGTTAGGGTTAGGGTTAGGGGACGGGGACGATGACGGTTTAGGGTACAGGTTAGGGTACGACAACGGTTTAGGGTGAGCGTACGTGTTAGGGTACGGGTTAGCGTTAGCGTACGGGTTAGGATTAGGGGACGGGTGAGGGTAAGGCTTCGGGTAAGGGTTAGGGTTAGGGTTAGGGTAAGGATTAGGGTTAGGGGACGGGGACGGTTTAGGGTACAGGTTAGGGTACGACAACGGTTTAGGGTGAGCGTACGTGTTAGGGTACGGGTTAGTGTTAGCGTACGGGTGAGGATTAGGGGACGGGTGAGTGTAAGGCTTCGGGTAAGTGTTAGGGATAGGGTTAGGGTTAGGGTTAGGGTTAGGGGACGGGGACGGTTTAGGGTAGAGGTTAGGGTACGACAACGGTTTAGGGTGAGCGTACGTGTTAGGGTACGGGTTAGTGTTAACGTACGGGTTAGGATTAGGGGATGGGTGAGGTTAAGGCTTCGGATAAGTGTTAGGGTTAGTGTTAGGGTTAGGTTTAGGGTTAGGGTACGGGGACGGTTTAGGGTGCAGGTTAGGGTACGACAACGATTTAGGGTGACCGTACGTGTTAGGGTATGGGTTAGTGTTAGCGTACGGGTTAGGATTAGGGGAAGGGTGAGGGTAAGGCTTCGGGTAAGGGTTAGGGTTAGGGTTAGGGTTAGGGGACGGGGACGGTTTAGTGTACAGGTTAGGCTACGACAACGGTTTAGGGTGAGCGTACGTGTTAGGGTATGGGTTAGTGTTAGCGTACGGGTTAGGATTAGGGGACGGGTGAGGGTAAGGCTTCAGGTAAGGGTTAGGGTTAGGGTTAGGGTTAGGGTTAGGATTAGGGGACGGAGACGGTTTAGGGTACAGGTTAGGGTACGACAACGGTTTAGGGTGAGCGTACGTGTTAGGGTACGGGTTAGTGTTAGCGTACGGGTTAGGATTAGGGGACGGGTGAGTGTAAGGCTTCGGGTAAGGGTTAGGGTTAGGGTTAGGGTTAGGGTTAGGGTTAGGGGACGGTTTAGGGTACAGGTTAGGGTACGACAAAGTTTTAGGGTGAGCGTACGTGTTAGGGTACGGTTTAGTGTTAGCGTACGGGTGAGGATTAGGGGACGGGTGAGGGTAAGGCTTCGGGTAAGGTTTAGGGTTAGGGTTAGGGTTAGGGTTAGGGTTAGGGGACGGGGACGGTTTAGGGTACAGGTTAGGGTATGACAACGGTTTAGGGTGAGCGTAGGTGTTAGGGTACGTTTTAGTATTAGCGTACGGGTTAGGATTAGGGGACGGGTGAGGGTAAGGCTTCGGGTAAGGGTTAGGGTTAGGGTTAAGGTTAGGGTTAGGGGACGGGGACGGTTTAGGGTACAGGTTAGGGTACGACAACGGTTTAGGGTGAGCGTACGTGTTAGGGTACGGGTTAGTGTTAGCGTACGGGTTAGGATATGGGGACGGGTGAGGGTAAGGCTTCGGGTAAGGGTTAGGGTTAGGGTTAGGGTTAGGGTTAGGGGACGGGGACGGTTTACGGTACAGGTTAGGGTACGACATCGGTTTAGGGTGAGCGTACGTGTTAGGGTATGGGTTAGTGTTAGCGTACGGGTTAGGATTAGGGGATGGGTGAGTGTAAGGCTTCGGGTAAGGGTTAGGGTTAGGGTTAGGGTTAGGGTTAGGTTTAGGGGACGGGGACGGTTTAGGGTAGAGGTTAGGGTACGTCAACGGTTTAGGGTGAGCGTATGTGTTAGGGTACGGGTTAGTATTAGTGTACGGGTTAGGATTAGGGGACGGGTGAGGGTAAGGCTTCGGGTAAGGGTTAGGGTTAGGGTTAGGGTTAGGGTTAGGGTTAGGGGACGGGGACAGGGACGGTTCAGGGTACAGGTTAGGGTACGACAACGGTTTCGGGTGACCGTACATGTTAGGGTATGGGTTAGTGTTAGCGTACGGGTTAGGATTAGGGGACGGGTGAGGGTAAGGCTTCGGGTAAGGGTTAGGTTTAGGGTTAGGGGACGGGAACGGGGACGAGGACGGGGACGGTTTAGGGTAGAGGTTAGGGTACGACAACGGTTTAGGGTGAGCGTAGGTGTTAGGGTACGGGTTAGTGTTAGCGTACGGGTTAGGATTAAGGGACGGGTGAGTGTAAGGCTTCGGGTAAGGGTTAGGGTTAGGGTTAGGGTTAGGGTTAGGGTTAGGGTACGGGGACGGTTTAGGGTACAGGTTAGGGTACGACTATGGTTTAGGGTGAGCGTACGTGTTAGGGTACGGGTTAGTGTTAGCGCACGGGTTAGGATTAGGGGACAGGTGAGTGTAAGTCTTCGGGTAAGGGTTAAGGTTAGAGTTAGGGTTAGGGTTAGGGTTAGGGGACGGGGACGGTTTAGGGTAAAGTTTAGGGTACGTCAACGCTTTAGGGTGAGCGTACGTGTTAGGGTACGGGTTAGTGTTAGTGTACGGGTTAGGATTAGGGGACGGGTGAGGGTAAGGCTTCGGGTAAGGGTTAGGGTTAGGGTTAGGGTTAGGGTTAGGGTTAGGGGACGGGGACGGTTTAGGGTACAGGTTAGGGTACGACAACGGTTTAGGGTGAGCGTACGTGTTAGGGTACGGTTTAGTGTTAGCGTACGGGTTAGGATTAGGGGACGTGTGAGGGTAAGGCTTCGGGTAAGGGTTAGGTTTAGGGTTAGGGGACGGGGACGGTGACGGGGACGGGAACGGTTTAGGGTAGAGGTTAGGGTACGACAACGGTTTAGGGTGAGCGTAGGTGTTAGGGTACGGGTTAGTGTTAGCGTACGGGTTAGGATTAGGGGACGGGTGAGGGTAAGGCTTCGGGTAAATGTTAGGGTTAGGGTTAGGGTTAGGGTTAGGGGACGGGGACGGGGACGGTTTAGGGTACAGGTTAGGGTACGACAACGGTTTAGGGTGAGCGTACGTGTTAGGGTACGGGTTAGTGTTAGCGTACTGGTTAGGATTAGGGGACAGGTGAGTGTAAGGCTTCGGGTAAGGGTTAGGGTTAGGGTTAGGGTTAGGGTTAGGGTTAGGGGACGGGGACGGTTTAGGGAACAGGTTAGGTTACCACAACGGTTTAGGGTGAGCGTACGTGTTAGGGTACGGGTTAGTGTTAGCGTACGGGTTAGGATTAGGGACGGGTGAGGGTAAGGCTTTGGGAAAGGGTTAGGGTTAGGGTTAGGGTTAGGGGCCGGGCACGGGGACTGTTTAGGGTACAGGTTAGGGTACGACAACGGTTTAGGGTGAGGGTACGTTTTAGGGACCAGGTTAGTGTTAGCGTACGGGTTAGGATTAGGGGACGGGATAGGGTAAGGCTTCGGGTAAGGGTTAGAATTAGGGTTAGGGTTAGGGTTAGGGTTAGGGGACGGGCACGGTTTAGGGTACAGGTTAGGGTACGACAACGATTTAGGGTGAGCGTACGTGTTAGGGTACGGGTTAGTGTTAGCGTACGGGTTAGGATTAGGGGACAGGTGAGTGTAAGGCTTCGGGTAAGGGTTAGGGTTAGGGTTAGGGTTAGGGTTAGGGGACGGGGACGGTTTAGGGTACAGGTTAGGGTACGTCAACGTTTTAGGGTGAGCGTACTTGTTAGGGTACGGGTTAGTGTTAGTGTACGGGTTAGGATTAGGGGACGGGTGAGGGTAAGGCTTCGGGTAAGGGTTAGGGTTAGGGTTAGGGTTTGGGTTAGGGGACGGGGACGGTTTAGGGTACAGGTTAGGGTACGGCAACGTTTTAGGGTGAGCGTAGGTGTTAGGGTATGGTTTAGTGTTAGCGTACGGGTTAGGATTAGGGGACGGGTGAGGGTAAGGCTTCGGGTAAGGGTTAGGGTTAGGGTTAGGGTTAGGATTAGGGTTAGGGGACGGGGACGGTTTAGGGTACAGGTTAGGGTACGACAACGGTTTAGGGTGAGCGTACGTGTTAGGGTACGGGTTAGTGTTAGCGTACGGGTGAGGATTAGGGGACGGGTGAGTGTAAGGCTTCGGGTAAGTGTTAGGGATAGGGTTAGGGTTAGGGTTAGGGTTAGGGGACGGGGACGGTTTAGGGTAGAGGTTAGGGTACGACAACGGTTTAGGGTGAGCGTACGTGTTAGGGTACGGGTTAGTGTTAACGTACGGGTTAGGATTAGGGGATGGCTGAGGTTAAGGCTTCGGGTAAGTGTTAGGGTTAGTGTTAGGGTTAGGGTTAGGGTTAGGGTACGGGGACGGTTTAGGGTGCAGGTTAGGGTACGACAACGATTTAGGGTGACCGTACGTGTTAGGGTATGGGTTAGTGTTAGCGTACGTGTTAGGATTAGGGGAAGGGTGAGGGTAAGGCTTCGGGTAAGGGTTAGGGTTAGGGTTAGGGTTAGGGTTAGGGTTAGGGGACGGGGACAGGGACGGTTTAGGGTACAGGTTAGGGTACGACAACGGTTTAGGGTGACCGTACATGTTAGTGTATGGGTTAGTGTTAGCGTAAGGGTTAGGATTAGGGGACGGGTGAGGGTAAGGCTTCGGGTAAGGGTTAGGTTTAGGGTTAGGGGACGGGGAAGGGGACGAGGACGGGGACGGTTTAGGGTAGAGGTTAGGGTACGACAACGGTTTAGGGTGAGCATACGTGTTAGGGTACTGGTTAGTGTTAGCGTTCGGGTTAGGATTAGGGGACGGGTGAGGGTAAGGCTTCGGGTAAAGGTTAGGGTTAGGGTTAGGGTTAGGGTTAGGGTACGGGGACGGGGACGGTTTAGGGTACAGGTTAGGGTACGTCAACGGTTTAGTGTGAGCGTACGTGTTAGGGTACGGGTTACTGTTAGTGTACGGGTTAGGATTAGGGGACTGGTGAGGGTAAGGCTTCGGGTAAGGGTTCGGGTTAGGGTTAGGTTTAGGGGACGGGGACGGTTTAGCGTACAGGTTAGGGTACGACAACGGTTTAGGGTGAGCGTAGGTGTTAGGGTACGGTTTAGTGTTAGCGTACGGTTTAGGATTAGGGGACGGGTGAGGGTAAGGCTTCGGGTAAGGGTTAGGGTTAGGGTTAGGGTTAGGGTTAGGATTAGGGGACGGAGACGGTTTAGGGTACAGGTTAGGGTACGACAACGGTTTAGGGTGAGCGTACGTGTTAGGGTACGGGTTAGTGTTAGCGTACGGGTTAGGATTAGGGGACGGGTGAGTGTAAGGCTTCGGGTAAGTGTTAGGGTTAGGGTTAGGGTTAGGGTTAGGGGACGGGGACGGTTTAGGGTACAGGTTAGGGTACGACAACGGTTTAGGGTAAGCGTACGTGTTAAGGTATGGGTTAGTGTTAGCGTACGGGTTAGGATTAGGGGACGGGTGAGTGTAAGGCTTCGGGTAAGGGTTAGGGTTAGGGTTAGGGTTAGGGTTAGGGTTAGGGGACGGGGACCGTTTAGGGTACAGGTTAGGGTACGTCAACGGTTTAGGGTGAGCGTACGTGTTAGGGTACGGGTTAGTGTTAGTGCACGGGTTAGGATTAGGGGACGGGTGAGTGTAAGGCTTCGGGTAAGGGTTAGGGTTAGGGTTAGGGTTAGGGGACGGGGACGGTTTAGGGTACAGGTTAGGGTACGACAACGGTTTAAGGTGAGCGTACGTGTTAGGGTACGGGTTAGTGTTAGCGTACGGGTTAGGATTAGGGGACGGTGAGGGTAAGGCTTCGGGTAAGGGTTAGGGTTAGGGTTAGGGTTAGGGTTAGGGTTAGGGTTAGGGGACGGTTTAGGGTACAGGTTAGGGTACGACAAAGTTTTAGGGTGAGCCTACGTGTTAGGGTACGGGTTAGAGTTAGCGTACGCGTGAGGATTAGGGGACGGGTGAGGGTAAGGCTTCGGGTAAGGTTTAGGGTTAGGGTTAGGGTTAGGGTTAGGGTTAGGGGACGGGGACGGTTTAGGGTACAGGTTAGGGTACGACAACGGTTTAGGGTGAGCTTACGTGTTAGAGTACGTTTTAGTATTAGCGTACGGGTTAGGATTAGGGGACGGGTGAGGGTAAGGCTTCGGGTAAGGGTTAGGGTTAGGGTTAAGGTTAGGGTTAGGGGACGGGGACGGTTTAGGGTACAGGTTAGGGTACGACAACGGTTTAGGGTGAGCATACGTGTTAGGGTACGGGTTAGTGTTAGCGTACGGGTTAGGATATGGGGACGGGTGAGGGTAAGGCTTCGGGTAAGGGTTAGGGTTAGGGTTAGGGTTAGGGTTAGGGTTAGGGGACGGGGACGGTTTAGGGTACAGGTTAGGGTACGACAACGGTTTAGGGTGAGCGTACGTGTTAGGGTATGGGTTAGTGTTAGCGTACGGGTTAGGATTAGGGGACGGGTGAGTGTAAGGCTTCGGGTAAGGGTTAGGGTTAGGGTTAGGGTTAGGGTTAGGTTTAGGGGACGGGGACGGTTTAGGGTACAGGTTAGGGTACGTCAACGGTTTAGGGTGAACGTATGTGTTAGGGTACGGGTTAGTGTTAGTGTACGGGTTAGGATTAGGGGACGGGTGAGGGTAAGGCTTCGGGTAAGTGTTAGGGTTAGGGTTAGGGTTAGGGTTAGGGTTAGGGTTAGGGGACGGGGACGGTTTAGGGTACAGGTTAGGGTACGACAACGGTTTAGGGTGAGCGTACGTGTTAGGGTACGGGTTAGTGTTAGCGTACCGGTTAGGATTAGGGGACGGGTGAGGGTAAGGCTTCGGGTACGGGTTAGGGTTAGGGTTAGGGTTAGGGTTAGGGGACGGGGACGGGGACGGTTTAGGGTACAGGTTAGGGTACGACAACGGTTTAGGGTGAGCGTACGTGTTAGGGTACGGGTTAGTGTTAGCGTACGGGTTAGGATTAGGGGACGGGTTAGGGTAAAGCTTCGGGTAAGTGTTAGGGTTAGGGTTAGGGTTAGGGTTAGGGTTAGGGGACGGTTTAGGGTACAGGTTAGGGTACGACAACGGTTTAGTGTGAGCGTACGTGTTAGTGTACGGGTTAGTGTTAGCGTACGGGTTAGGATTAGGGGACGGGTGAGGGTAAGGCTTCGGGTAAGTGTTAGGGTTAGGGTTAGGGTTAGGATTAGGGTTAGGGTACGGGGACGGTTTAGGGTACAGGTTAGGGTACGACAACGATTTAGGGTGAGCGTACGTGTTAGGGTACGGGTTAGTGTTAGCGTACGGGTTAGGATTAGGGGACGGGTGAGGGTAAGGCTTCGGGTAAGGGTTAGGGTTAGGGTTAGGGTTAGGGTTAGGGTTAGGGGACGGGGACAGGGACGGTTCAGGGTACAGGTTAGGGTACGACAACGGTTTAGGGTGACCGTACATGTTAGGGTATGGGTTAGTGTTAGCGTACGGGTTAGGATTAGGGGACGGGTGAGGGTAAAGCTTCGGGTAAGGGTTAGGTTTAGGGTTAGGGGACGGGAACGGGGACGAGGACGGGGACGGTTTAGGGTAGAGGTTAGGGTACGACAACGGTTTAGGGTGAGCGTAGGTGTTAGGGTACGGGTTAGTGTTAGCGTACGGGTTAGGATTAGGGACGGGTGAGGGTAAGGCTTTGGGAAAGGGTTAGGGTTAGGGTTAGGGTTAGGGGACGGGCACGGGGACTGTTTAGGGTACAGGTTAGGGTACGACAACGGTTTAGGGTGAGGGTACGTTTTAGGGTACGGGTTAGTGTTAGCGTACGGGTTAGGATTAGGGGACGGGATAGGGTAAGGCTTCGGGTAAGGGTTAGAATTAGGGTTAGGGTTAGGGTTAGGGTTAGGGGACGGGCACGGTTTAGGGTACAGGTTAGGGTACGACAACGTTTTATGGTGAGCGTACGTGTTAGGGTACGGGTTAGTGTTAGCGTACGGGTTAGGATTAGGGGACGGGTGAGGGTAAGGCTTCAGGTAAGTGTTAGGGTTAGGGTTAGGGTTAGTGTTAGGGTTAAGGTACGGGGACGGTATAGGGTACAGGTTAGGGTACGACAACGATTTAGGGTGAGCGTACGTGTTAGGGTACGTGTTAGTGTTAGCATACGGGTTAGGATTAGGGGACGGGTGAGGGTAAGGCTTCGGGTAAGGGTTAGGGTTAGGGTTAGGGTTAGGGTTAGGGGACGGGGACCGTTTAGGGTACAGGTTAGGCTACGACAACAGTTTAGGTGGAGCGTACGTGTTAGGGTACGGGTTAGTGTTAGCGTACGGGTTAGGATTAGGGGACGGGTGAGGGAAAGGCTTCGGGTAAGGTTAAGGGTTAGAGTTAGTTTTAGGGGACGGGGACAGGGACGGTTTAGGGTACAGGTTAGGGTACGACAACGGTTTAGGGTGACCGTACATGTTAGGGTATGGTTTAGTGTTAGCGTACGGGTTAGGATTAGGGGACGGTTGAGGGTAAGGCTTCGGGTAAGGGTTAGGTTTAGGGTTAGGGGACGGGGACGGGGACGGGGACGGTTTAGGGTAGAGGTTAGGGTACGACAACGGTTTAGGGTGAGCGTACGTGTTAGGGTACGGGTTAGTGTTAGCGTACGGTGTATGATTAGGGGACGGGTGAGGGTAAGGCTTCGGGTAAAGGTTATGGTTAGGGTTAGGGGACGGGGACGGGGACGGGGACGGTTTAGGGTACAGGTTAGGGTACGACAACGGTTTAGGGTGAGCGTACGTGTTAGGGTACGGGTTAGTGTTAGCGTACGGGTTAGGATTAGGGGACAGGTGAGTGTAAGGCTTCGGGTAAGGGTTAGGGTTAGGGTTAGGGTTAGGGTTAGGGGACGGGGACGGTTTAGGGTACAGGTTAGGGTACGTCAACGTTTTAGGGTGAGCGTACATGTTAGGGTACGGGTTAGTGTTAGTGTACGGGTTAGGATTAGGGGACGGGTGAGGGTAAGGCTTCGGGTAAGGGTTAGGGTTAGGGTTAGGGTTAGGGTTAGGGGACGGGGACGGTTTAGGGTACAGGTTAGGGTATGGCAACGGTTTAGGGTGAGCGTAGGTGTTAGGGTACGGTTTAGTGTTAGCGTACGGGTTAGGATTAGGGGACGGGTGAGGGTAAGGCTTCGGGTAAGGTTTAGGGTTAGGGTTAGGGTTAGGATTAGGGTTAGGGGACGGGGACGGTTTAGGGTACAGGTTAGGGTACGACAACGGTTTAGGGTGAGCGTACGTGTTAGGGTACGGGTTAGTGTTAGCGTACGGGTGAGGATTAGGGGACGGGTGAGTGTAAGGCTTCGGGTAAGTGTTTGGGATAGGGTTAGGGTTAGGGTTAGGGTTAGGGGACGGGGACGGTTTAGGGTAGAGGTTAGGGTACGACAACGGTTTAGGGTGAGCGTACGTGTTAGGGTACGGGTTAGTGTTAACGTACGGGTTAGGATTAGGGGATGGCTGAGGTTAAGGCTTCGGGTAAGTGTTAGGGTTAGTGTTAGGGTTAGGGTTAGGGTTAGGGTACGGGGACGGTTTAGGGTGCAGGTTAGGGTACGACAACGATTTAGGGTGACCGTACGTGTTAGGGTATGGGTTAGTGTTAGCGTACGGGTTAGGATTAGGGGAAGGGTGAGGGTAAGGCTTCGGGTAAGGGTTAGGGTTAGGGTTAGGGTTAGGGTTAGGGTTAGGGGACGGGGACAGGGACGGTTTAGGGTACAGGTTAGGGTACGACAACGGTTTAGGGTGACCGTACATGTTAGTGTATGGGTTAGTGTTAGCGTACGGGTTAGGATTAGGGGACGGGTGAGGGTAAGGCTTCGGGTAAGGGTTAGGTTTAGGGTTAGGGGACGGGGAAGGGGACGAGGACGCGGACGGTTTAGGGTAGAGGTTAGGGTACGACAACGGTTTAGGGTGAGCATACGTGTTAGGGTACGGGTTAGTGTTAGCGTTCGGGTTAGGATTAGGGGACGGGTGAGGGTAAGGCTTCGGGTAAAGGTTAGGGTTAGGGTTAGGGTTAGGGTACGGGGACGGGGACGGTTTAGGGTACAGGTTAGGGTACGTCAACGGTTTAGTGTGAGCGTACGTGTTAGGGTACGGGTTACTGTTAGTGTACGGGTTAGGATTAGGGGACGGGTGAGGGTAAGGCTTCGGGTAAGGGTTAGGGTTAGGGTTAGGTTTAGGGGACGGGGACGGTTTAGCGTACAGGTTAGGGTACGACAACGGTTTAGGGTGAGCGTAGGTGTTAGGGTACGGTTTAGTGTTAGCGTACGGTTTAGGATTAGGGGACGGGTGAGGGTAAGGCTTCGGGTAAGGGTTAGGGTTAGGGTTAGGGTTAGGGTTAGGATTAGGGGACGGAGACGGTTTAGGGTACAGGTTAGGGTACGACAACGGTTTAGGGTGAGCGTACGTGTTAGGGTACGGGTTAGAGTTACCGTACGCGTGAGGATTAGGGGACGGGTGAGGGTAAGGCTTCGGGTAAGGTTTAGGGTTAGGGTTAGGGTTAGGGTTAGGGTTAGGGGACGGGGACAGTTTAGGGTACAGGTTAGGGTACGACAACGGTTTAGGGTGAGCTTACGTGTTAGGGTACGTTTTAGTATTAGCGTACGGGTTAGGATTAGGGGACGGGTGAGGGTAAGGCTTCGGGTAAGGGTTAGGGTTAGGGTTAAGGTTAGGGTTAGGGGACGGGGACGGTTTAGGGTACAGGTTAGGGTACGACAACGGTTTAGGGTGAGCGTACGTGTTAGGGTACGGGTTAGTGTTAGCGTACGGGTTAGGATATGGGGACGGGTGAGGGTAAGGCTTCGGGTAAGGGTTAGGGTTAGGGTTAGGGTTAGGGTTAGGGTTAGGGGACGGGGACGGTTTAGGGTACAGGTTAGGGTACGACAACGGTTTAGGGTGAGCGTACGTGTTAGGGTATGGGTTAGTGTTAGCGTACGGGTTAGGATTAGGGGACGGGTGAGTGTAAGGCTTCGGGTAAGGGTTAGGGTTAGGGTTAGGGATAGGTTTAGGGGACGGGGACGGTTTAGGGTACAGGTTAGGGTACGTCAACGGTTTAGGGTGAACGTATGTGTTAGGGTACGGGTTAGTGTTAGTGTACGGGTTAGGATTAGGGGACGGGTGAGGGTAAGGCTTCGGGTAAGTGTTAGGGTTAGGGTTAGGGTTAGGGTTAGGGGACGGGGACGGTTTAGGGTACAGGTTAGGGTACGACAACGGTTTAGGGTGAGCGTACGTGTTAGGGTACGGGTTAGTGTTAGCGTACGGGTTAGGATTAGGGGACGGGTGAGGGTAAGGCTTCGGGTACGGGTTAGGGTTAGGGTTAGGGTTAGGGTTAGGGGACGGGGACGGGGACGGTTTAGGGTACAGGTTAGGGTACGACAACGGTTTAGGGTGAGCGTACGTGTTAGGGTACGGGTTAGTGTTAGCGTACGGGTTAGGATTAGGGGACGGGTGACGGTAAGGCTTCGGGTAAGTGTTAGGGTTAGGGTTAGGGTTAGGATTAGGGTTAGGGTACGGGGACGGTTTAGGGTACAGGTTAGGGTACGACAACGATTTAGGGTGAGCGTACGTGTTAGGGTACGGGTTAGTGTTAGCGTACGGGTTAGGATTAGGGGACGGGTGAGGGTAAGGCTTCGGGTAAGGGTTAGGGTTAGGGTTAGGGTTAGGGTTAGGGTTAGGGGACGGGGACAGGGACGGTTCAGGGTACAGGTTAGGGTACGACAACGGTTTAGGGTGACCGTACATGTTAGGGTATGGGTTAGTGTTAGCGTACGGGTTAGGATTAGGGGACGTGTGAGGGTAAGGCTTCGGGTAAGGGTTAGGTTTAGGGTTAGGGGACGGGAACAGGGACGAGGACGGGGACAGTTTAGGGTAGAGGTTAGGGTACGACAACGGTTTAGGGTGAGCGTAGGTGTTAGGGTACGGGTTAGTGTTAGCGTACGGGTTAGGATTAGGGGACGGGTGAGGGTAAGGCTTCGGGTAAAGGTTAGGGTTAGGGTTAGGGTTAGGGTTAGGGTTAGGGTACGGGGACGGTTTAGGGTACAGGTTAGGGTACGACTACGGTTTAGGGTGATCGTACGTGTTAGGGTACGGGTTAGTGTTAGCCTACGGGTTAGGATTAGGGGACGGGTGAGGGTAAGGCTTCGGGTAAGTGTTAGGGTTAGGGTTAGGGTTAGGGTTAGGGTACGGGGACGGTTTAGGGTACAGGTTAGTGTACGACAACGATTTAGGGTGAGCGTACGTGTTAGGGTACGGGTTAGTGTTAGCGTACGGGTTAGGATTAGGTGACGGGTGAGGGTAAGGCTTCGGGTAAGGGTTAGGGTTAGGGTTAGGGTTAGGGAACGGGGACGGTTTAGGGTACAGGTTAGGCTACGACAACGGTTTAGGGTGAGCGTACGTGTTAGGGTACGGGTTAGTGTTAGCGTACGGGTTAGGATTAGGGGACGGGTGAGGGTAAGGCTTCGGGTAAGGTTTAGGGTTAGGGTTAGGGTTAGGTTTAGGGTTAGGGGACGGGGACGGGGACGGGGACGGGGACGGTTTAGGGTAGAGGTTAGGGTTAGGGTTAGGGTTAGGGTTATGGTTAGGGGACGGGGACGGTTTAGGGTACAGGTTAGGGTACGACAAAGTTTTAGGGTGAGCGTACGTGTTAGGGTACGGGTTAGTGTTAGCGTACGGGTGAGGATTAGGGGACGGGTGAGTGTAAGGCTTCGGGTAAGGGTTAGGGTTAGGGTTAGGGTTAGGGTTAGGGGACGGGGACGGTTTAGGGTAAAGGTTAGTTTACCACAACGGTTTAGGGTGAGCGTACGTGTTAGGGTACGGGTTAGTGTTAGTGTACGGGTTAGGATTAGGGGACGTGTGAGGGTAAGGCTTTGGGAAAGGGTTAGGGTTAGGGTTAGGGTTAGGGTTAGGGGACGGGCACGGGGACGGTTTAGTGTACAGGTTAGGGTACGACAAAGGTTTAGGGTGAGCGTACGTGTTAGGGTACGGGTTAGTGTTAGCGTACGGGTTAGGATTAGGGGACGGGTTAGGGTTAGGCTTCGGGTAAGGGTTAGGGTTAGGGTTAGGGTTAGGGTTAGGGTTAGAGGACGGGGACGGTTTAGGGTACAGGTTAGGGTACGACAACGGTTTAGGGTGAGCGTACGTGTTAGGGTACGGGTTAGTGTTAGCGTACGGGTTAGGATTAGGGGACGGGTGAGGGTAAGGCTTCGGGTAAGTGTTAGGGTTAGGGTTAGGGTTAGGGTTAGGGTTAGGGGACGGGGACGGTTTAGGGTACAGGTTAGGGTACGACAACAATTTAGGGTGAGCGTACGTGTTAGGGTACGGGTTCGTGTTAGCGTACGGGTTAGGATTAGGGGACGGGTGAGGGTAAGGCTTCTGGTAAGGGTTAGGGTTAGGGTTAGGGTTAGGGTTAGGGGACGGGGACGGTTTAGGTTACAGGTTAGGCTACGACAACGGTTTAGGGTGAGCGTACGTGTTAGGGTACGGGTTAGTGTTAGCGTACGAGTTAGGATTAGGGTACGGGTGAGGGTAAGGCTTCGGGTAATGGTTAGGGTTAGGGTTAGGGTTAGGGTTAGGGTTAGGGGACGGGGACGGTTTAGGGTACAGGTTAGGGTACGACAACAATTTAGGGTGAGCGTACGTGTTAGGGTACGGGTTAGTGTTAGCGTACGGGTTAGGATTAGGGGAAGGGTGAGGGTAAGGCTTCGGGTAAGGGTTAGGGTTAGGGTTAGGTTTAGGGTTAGGGGACGGGGACGGGGACGGGGACGGGGACGGTTTAGGGTAGAGGTTAGGGTACGACAACGGTTTAGGGTGAGCGTAGGTGTTAGGGTACGGGTTATTGTTAGCGTACGGGTTAGGATTAGGGGACGGGTGAGGGTAAGGCTTCGGGTAAGTGTTAGGGTTAGGGTTAGGGTTAGGGTTAGGGTTAGGGGACGGGGACGGTTTAGGGTACAGGTTAGGGTACGACAACGATTTAGGGTGAGCGTACGTGTTAGGGTACGGTTTAGTGTTAGCGTACGGGTTAGGATTAGGGGACGGGTTAGGGTAAGGCTTCGTGTAAGAGTTAGGTTTAGGGTTAGGGTTAGGGTTAGGGGACGGGGACGGTTTAGGGTACAGGTTAGGGTACGACAAAGGTTTAGGGTGAGCGTACGTGTTAGGGTACGGGTTAGTGTTAGCATACGGTTTAGGATTAGGGGACGGGTGAGGGTAAGGCTTCGGGTAAGAGTTAGGGTTAGGGTTAGGGTTAGGGTCAGGGTTAGGGGACGGGGACAGGGACGGTTTAGGGTACAGGTTAGGGTACGACAACGGTTTAGGGTGACCGTACATGTTAGGGTATGGGTTAGTTTTAGCGTACGGGTTAGGATTAGGGGACGGGTGAGGGTAAGGCTTCGGGTAAGGGTTAGGTTTAGGGTTAGGGGACGGGGACAGGGACGGGGACGGGGACGGTTTAGGGTAGAGGTTAGGGTACGACAATGGTTTAGGTTGAGTGTACGTGTTAGGGTACGAGTTAGTGTTAGCGTACGGGTTAGGATTAGGGGACAGGTGAGTGTAAGGCTTCGGGTAAGTGTTAGGGTTAGGGTTAGGGTTAGGGTTAGGGTTAGGGGACGGGGACGGTTTAGGTTTCAGGTTAGGGTACGTCAATGGTTTAGGGTGAGCGTACGTGTTAGGGTACGGGTTAGTGTTAGCGTACAGGTTAGGATTCGGGGACGGGTGAGGGTAAGGCTTCGGGTAAAGGTTAGGGTTAGGGGTAGGGTTAGGGTTAGGGGACGGGGACGGGGACGGTTTAGGGTAGAGGTTAGGGTACGACAACGGTTTAGGGTGAGCGTACGTGTTAGGGTACGGGTTAGTGTTAGCGTACGGGTTAGGATTAGGGGAAGGGTGAGGGTAAGGCTTCGGGTAAAGGTTAGGTTTAGGGTTAGGGTTAGGGTTAGCAGACGGGGACAGGGACGGTTTAGGGTACAGGTTAGGGTACGACAACGGTTTAGGGTGAGTGTACGTGTTAGGGTACGGGTTAGTGTTAGCGTACGGGTTAGGATTAGGGGACAGGTGAGTGTAAGGCTTCGGGTAAGGGTTAGGGTTAGGGTTAGGGTTAGGGTTAGGGTTAGGGGATGGGGATGGTTTAGGGTACAGGTTAGGGTACGACAACGGTTTAGGGTGAGCGTACGTGTTAGGGTACGGGTTAGTGTTAGCGTACGGTTTAGGATAAGGGGACGGGTGAGGGTAAGGCTTCGGGTTAGGGTTAGGGTTAGGGTTAGGGTTAGGGTTAGGGTTAGGGGACGGGGACGGTTTAGGGTACAGGTTAGTGTATGACAAAGGTTTAGGGTGAGCGTACGTGTTAGGTTACGGGTTAGTGTTAGCGTACGGGTGAGGATTAGGGGACGGGTGAGTGTAAGGCTTCAGGTAAGGGTTAGGGTTAGGGTTAGGGTTAGGGTTAGGGGACGGGGACGGTTTAGGGTACAGGTTAGGGTACGACAACGATTAAGGGTGACCGTACGTGTTAGGGTACGGGTTAGTGTTAGCGTACGGGTTAGGATTAGGGGACGGGTGCGGGTAAGGCTTCGGGTAAAGGTTAGGGTTAGGGTTAAGGTTAGGGTTAGGGGACGGGGACGGGGACGGTTTAGGGTACAGGTTAGGGTACGACAACGGTTTAGGGTGAGCGTACGTGTTAGGGTACTGGTTAGTGTTAGCGTACGTGTTAGGATTAGGGGACGGGTGTGTGTAAGGCTTCGGGTAAGGGTTAGGGTTAGGGTTAGGGTTAGGGTTAGGGGACGGGGACGGTTTAGGGTACAGGTTAGCGTACGTCAACGGTTTAGGGTGAGCGTACGTGTTAGGGTATGGGTTAGTGTTAGTGTACGGGTTAGGATTAGGGGACGGGTGAGGGTAAGGCTTCGGGTAAGGGTTAGGGTTAGGGTTAGGGTTAGGGTTCGGATACGGTTTAGGGTACAGGTTAGGGTACGACAACGATTTAGGGTGAGCGTATGTTTTAGGGTACGGGTTAGTGTTAGCGTACGGGTTAGGATTAGGGGACGGGTGAGTGTAAGGCTTCGGGTAAGGGTTAGGGTTAGGGTTAGGGTTAAGGTTAGGGGACGGGGACGGTTTACGGTACAGGTTAGGCTGCGACAACGGTTTAGGGTGAGCGTACGTGTTAGGGTACGGGTTAGTGTTAGGGTACGGGTTAGGATTAGGGGACGGGTGAGGGTAAGGCTTCGGGTAAGTGTTAGGGTTAGTGTTAGGGTTAGGGTTAGGGGACGGGGACAGGGACGGTTTAGGGTACAGGTTAGGGTACGACAACGGTTTAGGGTGAGCGTACATGTTAGGGTATCGGTTAGTGTTAGCGTACGGGTTAGGATTAGGGGACGGGTGAGTGTAAGGCTTCGGGTAAGGGTTAGGGTTAGGGTTAGGGGACGGGGACGGGGATGGGGACGGGGACGGTTTAGGGTACAGGTTAGGGTACGATAACGATTTAGGGTGAGCGAGCGTGTTAGGGTACGGGTTAGTGTTAGCGTACGGGTTAGGATTAGAGGACGGGTGAGGGTAAGGCTTCGGGTAAAGGTTAGGGTTAGGGTTAGGGTTAGGGTTGGGCGACAGGGACGGGGACGGTTTAGGGTACACGTTAGGGTACGACAACGGTTTGGGGTGAGCGTACGTGTTAGGGTACGGGTTAGTGTAAGCATAGGGGTTAGGATTAGGGGACGGGTGAGTGTAAGGCTTCGGGTAAGTGTTAGGGTTAGGGTTAGGGTTAGGGTTAAGGTTAGGGGACGGGGACGGTTTAGGGTACAGGTTAGGGTACGTCAACGGTTTAGGGTGAGCGTACGTGTTAGGGTACGGGTTAGTGTTAGTGTACAGGTTAGGATTATGGGACGGGTGAGGGTAAGGCTTCGGGTAAGGGTTAGGGTTAGGGTTAGGGTTTGGGTTAGGGTTAGGGGACGGGGACGGTTTAGGGTACAGGTTAGGGTACGACAACGGTTTAGGGTGAGCGTACGTGTTAGGGTATGGGTTAGTGTTATCGTACGGGTTAGGATTAGGGGACGGGTGAGGGTAAGGCTTCGGGTAAGGGTTAGGGTTAGGGTTAGGGTTAGGGGACGGGGACGGTTTAGGGTACAAGTTAGGATACGACAAAGGTTTAGGGTGAGCGTACGTGTTAGGGTACGGGTTAGAGTTAGCGTACGGGTGAGGATTAGGGGATGGGTGAGTGTAAGGCTTCGGGTAAGGGTTAGGGTTTGGGTTAGGGTTAGGGTTAGGGTTAGGGGACGGGGACGGTTTAGGGTACAGGTTAGTGTACGACAACGGTTTAGGGTGAGCGTACATGTTAGGGTACGGGTTAGTGTTAGCGTACGGGTTAGGATTAGGAGACGGGTGAGGATAAGGCTTCGGGAAAGGGTTACGGTTAGGGTTAGGGTTAGGGGACGGGCACGGGGACGGTTTAGGGTACAGGTTTGGGTACGACAACGGTTTAGGGTGAGCGTACGTGTTAGTGTACGGGTTAGTGTTAGCGTACGGTTTAGGATTAGGAGACGAGTGAGGGTAAGGCTTCGGGTAAGGTTTAGGGTTAGGGTTAGGGTTAGGGGACGGGGATGGTTTAGGGTACAAAATAGGGTACGACAACGGTTTAGGGTGAGCGTACGTGTTAGGGTACGGGTTAGTGTTAGCGTACGGGTTAGGATTAGGGGACGGGTGAGGGTAAGGCTTCGGGTAAAGTTTAGGGTTAGGGTTAGTGTTAGGGTTAGGGGACGGGGACGGGGACGGTTTAGGGTACAGGTTAGGGTACGACAACGGTTTAGGGTGAGCGTACGTGTTAGGGTACTGGTTAGTGTTAGCGTACGGGTTACGATTAGGGGACGGGTGAGTGTAAGGCTTCGGGTAAGGGTTAGGGTTAGGGTTAGGGTTAGGGTTAGGGTTAGGGGACGGGGACGGTTTAGGGTACAGGTTAGGGTACGTCAATGGTTTAGGGTGAGCGTACGTGTTAGGGTACGGTTTAGTGTTAGTGTACGGGTTAGGATTAGGGGACGGGTGAGGGTAAGGCTTCGGGTAAGGGTTAGGGTTAGGGTTAGGGTTAGGGTTAGGGTTCGGGGACGGTTTAGGGTACAGGTTAGGGTACGACAACGATTTAGGGTGAGCGTACATGTTAGGGTACGGGTTAGTGTTAGCGTACGGGTTAGGATTAGGGGACGGGTGAGGGTAAGGCTTCGGGTAAGGGTTAGGGTTAGGTTTAGGGTCAAGGTTAGGGGACGGGGACGGTTTACGTACAGGTTAGGCTGCGACAACGGTTTAGGGTGAGCGTACGTGTTAGTGTACGGGTTAGTGTTAGGGTTCGGGTTAGGATTAGGGGACGGGTGAGCGTAAGGCTTCGGGTAAGGGTTAGGGTTAGGGTTAGGGTTAGGGTTAGGGTTAGGGGACGGGGACAGGGACGGTTTAGGGTACAGGTTAGGGTACGACAACGGTTTAGGGTGAGCGTACATGTTAGGGTATCGGTTAGTGTTAGCGTATGGGTTAGGATTAGGGGACGGGTGAGGGTAAGGCTTCGGGTAAGGGTTAGGGTTAGGGGACGGGGACGGGGACGGGGACTGTTTAGGGTACAGGTTAGGGTACGACAACGATTTAGGGTGAGTGTACGTGTTAGGGTACGGTTTAGTGTTAGCGTACGGGTTAGGATTAGAGGACGGGTGAGGGTAAGGCTTCGGGTAAAGGTTAGGGTTAGGGTTAGGGTTAGGGTTGGGCGACGGGGACGGGTACGGTTTAGGGTACAGGTTAGGGTACGACAACGGTTTAGGGTGAGCGTACATGTTAGGGTACGGGTTAGTGTAAGTGTAGGGGTTAGGATTAGGGGACGGCTGTGTGTAAGGCTTCGGGTAAGGGTTAAGGTTAGGGTTAGGGTTAGGGTTAAGGTTAGGGGACGAGGACGGTTTAGGGTACAGGTTAGGGTACGTCAACGGTTTAGGGTGAGCGTACGTGTTAGGGTACGGGTTAGTGTTAGTGTACAGGTTAGGATTAGGGGACGGGTGAGGGTAAGGCTTCGGGTAAGGGTTAGGGTTAGGGTTAGGGTTTGGGTTAGGGTTAGGGGACGGGGACGGTTTATGGTACAGGTTAGGGTACGACAACGGTTTAGGGTGAGCGTACGTGTTAGGGTATGGGTTAGTGTTAGCGTACGGTTTAGGATAAGGGGACGGGTGAGGGTAAGGCTTCGGGTAAGGGTTAGGGTTAGGGTTAGGGTTAGGGTTAGGGTTAGGGGACGCGGACGGTTTAGGGTACAGGTTAGGGTACGACAACGGTTTAGGGTGAGCGTACGTGTTAGGGTACGGGTTAGTGTTAGCGTACGGGTAGGATTAGGGGACGGGTGAGGGTAAGGCTTCGGGTAAGGGTTAGGTTTAGGGTTAGGGTTAGGGTTAGGGTTAGGTGACGGGGACGGTTTAAGGTACAGGTTAGTGTATGACAAAGGTTTAGGGTGAGCGTACGTGTTAGGTTACGGGTTAGTGTTAGCGTACGGGTGAGGATTAGGGGACGGGTGAGTGTAAGGCTTCGGGTAAGGGTTAGGGTTAGGGTTAGGGTTAGGGTTAGGAGACGGGGACGGTTTAGGGTACAGGTTAGGGTACGACAACGATTAAGGGTGACCGTACGTGTTAGGGTACGGGTTAGTGTTAGCGTACGGGTTAGGATTAGGGGACGGGTGCGGGTAAGGCTTCGGGTAAAGGTTAGGGTTAGGGTTAAGGTTAGGGTTAGGGGACGGGGACGGGGACGGTTTAGGGTACAGGTTAGGGTACGACAACGGTTTAGGGTGAGCGTACGTGTTAGGGTACTGGTTAGTGTTAGCGTACGTGTTAGGATTAGGGGACGGGTGTGTGTAAGGCTTCGGGTAAGGGTTAGGGTTAGGGTTAGGGTTAGGGTTAGGGGACGGGGACGGGGACGGTTTAGGGTACAGGTTAGCGTACGTCAACGGTTTAGGGTGAGCGTACGTGTTAGGGTACGGTTTAGTGTTAGTGTACGGGTTAGGATTAGGGGACGGGTGAGGGTAAGGCTTCGGGTAAGGGTTAGGGTTAGGGTTAGGGTTAGGGTTCGGGGACGGTTTAGGGTACAGGTTAGGGTACGACAACGTTTTAGGGTGAGCGTACGTTTTAGGGTACGGGTTAGTGTTAGCGTACGGGTTAGGATTAGGGGACGGGTGAGTGTAAGGCTTCGGGTAAGGGTTAGGGTTAGGGTTAGGGTTAAGGTTAGGGGACGGGGACGGTTTACGGTACAGGTTAGGCTGCGACAACGGTTTAGGGTGAGCGTACGTGTTAGGGTACGGGTTAGTGTTAGGGTACGGGTTAGGATTAGGGGACGGGTGAGGGTAAGGCTTCGGGTAAGGGTTAGGGTTAGTGTTAGGGTTAGGGTTAGGGGACGGGGACAGGGACGGTTTAGGGTACAGGTTAGGGTACGACAACGGTTTAGGGTGAGCGTACATGTTAGGGTATCGGTTAGTGTTAGCGTACGGGTTAGGATTAGGGGACGGGTGAGTGTAAGGCTTCGGGTAAGGGTTAGGGTTAGGGTTAGGGGACGGGGACGGTTTAGGGTACAGGTTAGGATAGGACAAAGGTTTAGGGTGAGCGTACGTGTTAGGGTACGGTTTAGTGTTAGCGTACGGGTGAGGATTAGGGGACGGGTGAGTGTAAGGCTTCGGGTAAGGGTTAGGGTTTGGGTAAGGGTTAGGGTTAGGGTTAGGGGACGGGGACGGTTTAGGGTACAGGTTAGTGTACGACAACGGTTTAGGGTGAGCGTACATGTTAGGGTACGGTTTAGTGTTAGCGTACGGGTTAGGATAAGGAGACGGGGGAGGGTAAGGCTTCATGAAAGGGTTAGGGTTAGGGTTAGGGTTAGGGTTAGGGGACGGGCACGGGGACGGTTTAGGGTGCATGTTTGGGTACGACAACGGTTTAGGGTGAGCGTACGTGTTAGTGTACGGGTTAGTGTTGGCGTACGGTTTAGGATTAGGAGACGGGTGAGCATAAGGCTTCGGGTAAGGGTTAGGGTTAGGGTTAGGGTTAGGGGACGGGGACGGTTTAGGGTACAAGTTAGGGTACGACAACGGTTTAGGGTGAGCGTACGTGTTAGGGTATGGGTTAGTGTTAGCGTACGGGTTAGGATTAGGGGACGGGTGAGGGTAAGGGTTCGGGTAAGGGTTAGGGTTAGGGTTAGGGTTAGGAGACGGGGACGGGGACGGTTTAGGGTACAGGTTAGGGTACGACAACGGTTTAGGGTGAGCGTACGTGTTAGGGTACGGGTTAGTGTTAGCGTACGGGTTAGGATTAGGGGACGGGTGAGGGTAAGGCTTCGGGTAGGGTTAGGGTTAGGGTTAGGGTTAGGGTTAGGCTTAGGGGACGGGGACGGTTTAGGGTACAGGTTAGTGTACGACAACGGTTTAGGGTGAGCGTACGTGTTAGGGTACGGGTTAGTGTTAGCGTACGGGTTAGGATTAGGGTACGGGTGAGGGTAAGGCTTCGGGTAAGGGTTAGGGTTAGGGTTAGGGTTAGGGTTAGGGGACGGGGACGGTTTAGGGTACAGGTTAGGGTACGACAACGGTTTAGGGTGATCGTACGTGTTAGGGTATGGGTTAGTGTTAGCGTAAGGGTTAGGATTAGGGGACGGGTGAGGTTAAGGCTTCGGGTAAGGGTTAGGGTTTGGGTTAGAGTTAGGTTTAGGGTTAGGGTTAGGGTCCGGGGACGGTTTAGGGTACAGGTTTGGGTACGACAACGGTTTAGGATGAGCGTACGTGTTAGGGTACGGGTTAGTGTTAGCGTACGGGTTAGGATTAGGGGACGGGTGAGGGTAAGACTTCGGGTAAGGTTTAGGGTTAAGGTTAGTGTTAGGGTTAGGGTTAGGGGACGGGGACAGTTATGATTTACGGTACAGGTTAGGGTACGACCACTGTTTAGGGTTGAGCGTACGTGTTAGGGTACGGGTTGATGTTAGCGTACGGGTTAGGATTAGGGGACGGTTGAGGGTAAGGCTTCGGGTAAGGGTTAGGTTTAGGGTTAGGGTTAGGGGACGGGGACGGGGACGGGGACGGTTTAGGGTACAGGTTAGGGTACGACAATGGTTTAGGGTGAGCGTACGTGATAGGGTACGTGTTAGTGTTAGCGTACGGGTTAGGATTAGGGGACGGGTGAGGGTAAGGCTTCGGGTAAGGGTTAGGGTTAAGCTTAGGGTTAGGGTTAGGGGACGGGGACGGTTTAGGGTACAGGTTAGGGTACGACAACGGTTTAGGATGAGCGTACGTGTTAGGGTACGGGTTAGAGTTAGCGTACGGCGTAGGATTAGGGGACGGGTGAGGGTAAGGCTTCGGGTAAGGGTTAGGGTTAGGGTTAGGGTTACGGTTAGGGTTAGGGGACGGGGACGCTTTAGGGTACAGGTTAGGGTACGACAACGGTTTAGGGTGAGCGTACGTGTTAGGGTACGGGTTAGTGTTAGCGTACGGGTTAGGATTAGGGGACGGGTGAGGGTAAGGCTTCGGGTAAGGGTTAGGGTTAGGTTTAGGGTTAGGGTTAGGGTTAAGGGACGGGGACGGGGACGGTTTAGGGTACAGGTTAGGGTACGAGAACGGTTTAGGTTGAGTGTACGTGTTACGGTACGGGTTAGTGTTAGCGTACGGGTTAGGATTAGGGGACGGGTGAGGGTAAGACTTCGGGTAAGGGTTAGGGTTAGGGATAGGGTTAGAGGACGGGGACGGTTTAGGATACAGGTTAGGGTACGACAACGGTTTAGGGTGAGAGTACATGTTAGGGTACGGTTTAGTGTTAGCGTACGGGTTAGGATTAGGGGACGGGTGAGGGTAAGGCTTCGGGTAAGGGTTAGGGTTAGGTTTAGGGTTAGGGGACGGGGACGGGGACGGTTTAGGGTACAGGTTAGTGTACGACAACGGTTTAGGGTGAGCGTAAGTGTTAGGGTACGGGTTAGTGTTAGCGTACGGGTTAGGATTAGGGGACGGGTGAGGGTAAGGCTTCGGGTAAGGGTTAGGGTTAGGGTTAGGGTTAGGGTTAGGGTTAGGGATAAGGGACGGAGACGGTTTAGGATACAGGTTAGGGTACGACAACGGTTTAGTGTGAGCGTGCGTGTTATGGCACAGGTTAGTGTTAGCGTACGGGTTAGGATTAGGGGACGGGTGAGGGTAAGGCTTCGGGTAAGTGTTAGGGTTAGGGTTAGGGTTAGTGTTAGGGTTAGGGTTAGGGTTAGGGGACGGGGACGGTTTAGGGTACAGGTTAGGGTACGACAACGGTTTAGGGTGAGCCTACGTTTTGGGTACGGGTTTGTGTTACCGTACGGTTTAGGATTAGGGGACGGGTGAGGGTAAGGCTTCGGGTAAGGGTTAGGGTTAGGGTTAGGGTTAGGGTTAGGGGATGGGGACGGGGACGGTTTAGGGTACAGGTTAGTGTACGACAACGGTTTAGGGTGAGCGTACGTGTTAGGGTACGGGTTAGTGTTAGCGTACGGATTAGGATTTAGGGACGGGTGAGGGTAAGACTTCGGGTAAGGTTTAGGGTTAGGGTTAGTGTTAGGGTTAGGGTTAGGGGACGGGGACAGTTATGATTTACGGTACAGGTTAGGGTACGACCACTGTTTAGGGTTGAGCGTACGTGTTAGGGTACGGGTTAATGTTAGAGTACGGGTTAGGATTAGGGGACGGTTGAGGGTAAGGCTTCGGGTAAGGGTTAGGGTTAGGGTTAGGGTTAGGGTTAGGGTTAGGGGACGGGGACGGTTTAGGGTACAGGTTAGCGTACGACAATGGTTTAGGGTGAGCGTACGTGATAGGGTACGTGTTAGTGTTAGCGTACGGGTTAGGATTAGGGGACGGGTGAGTGTAAGGCTTCGGGTAAGGGTTAGGGTTAAGCTTAGGGTTAGGGTTAGTGGACGGGGACGGTTTAGGTTACAGGTTAGGGTACGACAACGGTTTAGGATGAGCGTACGTGTTAGGGTACGGGTTAGTGTTAGCGTACGGCTTAGGATTATGGGACGGGTGAGGGTAAGGCTTCGGGTAAGGGTTAGGGTTAGGGTTAGGGTTACGGTTAGGGTTAGGGGATGGGGACGCTTTAGGGTACAGGTTAGGGTACGACAACGGTTTAGGGTGAGCGTACGTGTTAGGGTACGGGTTAGCGTTAGCGTACGGGTTAGGATTAGGGGACGGGTGAGGGTAAGGCTTCGGGTAAGGGTTAGGGTTAGGGTTAGGGTTAGGAGACGGGGACGGGGACGGGGACAGTTTAGGGTACAGGTTAGTGTAAGACAAAGGTTTAGGGTGAGCGTATGTGTTAGGGTACGGGTTAGGATTAGGGGACGGTGAGGGTAAGGCTTCGGGTAAAGTTTAGGTTTAGGGTTAGGGTTAGGGTTAGGGGATGGGGACGGGGACGGTTTAGGGTATAGGTTAGGGTACGACAACGATTTAGGGTGAGCGTACGTGTTAGGGTATGGGTTAGTGTTAGCGTACGGGTTAGGATTAGGGGATGGGTGAGGGTAAGGCTTCGGGTAAGGGTTAGGGTTAGGGTTAGGGTTAGGGGACGGGGACGGTTTAGGGTACAGGTTAGGGTACGTCAACGGTTTAGGGTGAGCGTACGTGTTAGGGTACTGGTTAGTGTTAGTGTACGGGTTAGGATTAGGGGACGGGTGAGGGTAAGGCTTCGGGTAAGTGTTAGGGTTATGGTTAGGGTTAGGGTTAGGGGACGGGGACGGTTTAGGGTACAGGTTAGGGTACGACAACGGTTTAGGGTGAGCGTACGTGTTAGGGTACGGTTTAGTGTTAGCGTACGGGTTAGGATTAGGGGACGGGTGAGGGTAAGGCTTCGGGAAAGGGTTAGGGTTAGGGTTAGGGTTAGGGTTAGGGGACGGGCACAGGGACGGTTTAGGGTACAGGTTAGTGTACGACACCGGTTTAGGGTGAGGGTACGTTTTAGGGTATGGGTTAGTGTTAGCGTACGGGTTAGGATTAGGGGACGGGTTAGGGTAAGGCTTCGGGTAAGGGTTAGGGTTAGGGTTAGGGGACGGGGACGGTTTAGGCTACAGGTTAGGGTACGACAACGGTTTAGGGTGAGCGTACGTGTTAGGGTACGTGGTAGTGATAGCGTACGGGTTAGGATTAGGGGACGGGTGAGGGTAAGGCTTCGGGTTAGGGTTAGGGTTAGGGTTAGGGTTAGGTGACGGGGATGGTTTAGGGTACAGGTTAGGGTACGACAACGGTTTAGGGTGAGCGTACGTGTTAGGGTACGGGTTAGTGTTAGCGTACGGGTTAGGATTATGGGACGGGTGAGGGTAAGGCTTCGGGTAAGGGTTAGGGTTAGGGTTAGGGCTAGGGGACGGGGACGGTTTAGGGTACAGGTTAGGGTACGACAACGGTTTAGGGTGAGCGTACGTGTTAGGGTACGGGTTAGTGTTAGCGTACGGGTTAGGATTAGGGGACGGTTGAGGGTAAGGCTTCGGGTAAGCGTTAGGGTTAGGGTTAGGGTTAGGTTTACGGTTAGGGGACGGGGACGGTTTAGGGTACAGTTTAGGGTACGACAACGATTTAGGGTGAGCGTACGTGTTAGGGTACGGGTTAGTGTTAGCGTACGGGTTAGGATTATGGGACGGGTGAGGGTAAGGCTTCGGGTAAGGGTTAGGGTTAGGGTTAGGGCTAGGGGACGGGGACGGTTTAGGGTACAGGTTAGGGTACGACAACGGTTTAGGGTGAGCGTACGTGTTAGGGTACGGGTTAGTGTTAGCGTACGGGTTAGGATTAGGGGACGGTTGAGTGTAAGGCTTCGGGTAAGGGTTAGGGTTAGCGTTAGGGTTAGGGTTAGGGGACGGGGACGGTTTAGGGTACAGGTTAGTTTACGACAACGGTTTAGGGTGAGCGTACGTGTTAGGGTACGGGTTAGTGTTAGCGTACGGGTTAGGATTAGGGGACGGGTGAGGGTAAGGCTTTGGGTAAGGGTTAGGGTTAGGGTTATGGTTAGGGTTAGGGTTAGGGGACGGGGACAGGGATGGTTTAGGGTACAGGTTAGGGTAGGACAACGGTTTAGGGTGAGCGTACATGTTAGTGTATGGTTTAGTGTTAGCGTACGGGTTAGGATTAGGGGACGGGTTAGGTTAAGGCTTCGGGTAAGGGTTAGGGTTAGGGTTAGGGTTATGGTTAGGGGACGGGGACGGTTTAGGGTACAGGTTAGGGTACGACAACGGTTTAGGGTGAGCGTACGTGTTAGGGTACGTGTTAGTGTTAGCGTACGGGTTAGGATTAGGGGACGGGTGAGGGTAAGGCTTCGGGTAAGTGTTAGGGTTAGGGTTATGGTTAGGGTTAGGGGGCGGGGACGGTTTAGGGTGCAGGTTAGGGTACGACAACGGTTTAGGGTGAGCGTACGTGTTAGGGTACGTGTTAGTGTTAGCGTACGGTTTAGGATTAGGAGACGGGTGACGGTAAGGCTTCGGGTAACGGTTAGGGTTAGGGTTAGGGTTAGGGGACGGGGACGGTTTAGGGTACAAGTTAGGGTACGACAACGGTTTAGGGTGAGCGTACGTGTTAGGGTACGGGTTAGTGTTAGCGTACGGGTTAGGATTAGGGGACAGCTCAGTGTTAGCCTTCGGGTAAGGGTTAGGGTTAGGGTTAGGGTTAGGGTTAGGGTTAGGGGACGGGGACGGTTTAGGGTTCAGGTTACGGTACGACAACGGTTTAGGGTGAGCGTACGTGTTAGGGTATGGGTCAGTGTTAGCGTACGGGTTAGGATTAGGGGACGGGTGAGGGTAAGGCTTCGGGTAAGGGTTAGGGTTAGAGTTAGGGTAAGGGTTAGGGGACAGTGACGGTTTAGGGTACAAGTTAGGGTACGTCAACGGTTTAGGGTGAGCGTACGTGTTAGGGTACGGGTTAGTGTTAGCGTAAGGATGAGGATTAGAGGACGGGTGTGTGTAAGGCTTTGTTTAAGGGTTGGGTTAGGATTAGGGTTAGGGTTAGGATTAGGGGACGGGGACGGTTTAGGGTACAGGTTAGGGTACGACAACGGTTTAGGGTGAGCGTACGTGTTAGGGTACGTGTTAGTGTTAGCGTACGGGTTAGGATTAGGGGACGGGTGAGGGTAAGGCTTCGGGAAAGGGTTAGGGTTAGGGTTAGGGTTAGGGGACGGGGACAGGGACAGTTTAGGGTACAGGTTAGGGTACGACAACGGTTTAGGCTGAGCGTACGTGTTAGGGTACGGGTTAGTGTTAGCGTACGGGTTAGGATTAGGGGACGGGTGAGTGTAAAGATTCGGGTAAGGTTTAGGGTTAGGGTTAGGGTTAGGGTTAGGGGACGGGGACGGTTTAGGGTACAGGTTAGGGTACGACACGGTTTAGGGTGAGCGTACGTGTTAGGGTACGGGTTAGTGTTAGCGTACGGGTTAGGATTAGGGGACGGGTGAGGGTAAGGCTTCGGGTAACGGTTAGGGTTAGGTTTAGGGTTAGGGTTAGGCTTAGGGGACGGGGACGGTTTAGGGTACAGGTTAGTTTACGACAACGGTTTAGGGTGAGCGTACGTGTTAGGGTACGGGTTAGTGATAGCGTACGGTTTAGGATTAGGGTACGGGTGAGGGTAAGGCTTCGGGTTAGGGTTAGGGTTAGGGTTAGGGTTAGGGGACGGGGACGGTTTAGGGTACAGGTTAGGGTACGACAAAGATTTAGGGTGAGCGTACGTGTTAGGGTACGGGTTAGTGTTAGCGTACGGGTTAGGATTAGGGGACGGGTGAGGGTCAGGCTTCGGTTAAAGGTTAGGGTTAGGGTTAGGGTTAGATTTAGGGGACGGGGACGGGGACGGTTTAGGGTACAGATTAGGGTACGACAACGGTTTAGGGTGAGCGTACGTGTTAGGGTACGGGTTAGTGTTAGCGTACGGGTTAGGATTAGGGGACGGTTGAGTGTAAGGCTTCGGGTAAGGGTTAGGGTTAGGGTTAGGGTTAGGGTTAGGGGACGGGGACGGTTTAGGGTACAGGTTAGTGTACGTCAACGGTTTAGGGTGAGCGTACGTGTTAGGGTACGGGTTAGTGTTAGTGTACGGGTTAGGATTAGGGGACGGGTGAGGGTAAGGCTTCGGGTAAGGGTTAGGGTTAGGGTTAGAGTTAGGGTTAGTGTTAGGGGACGGGGACGGTTTAGGGTACAGGTTAGGGTACGACAACGTTTTAGGTTGAGTGTACGTGTTAGGGTACGGGTTAGTGTTAGCGTACGGGTTAGGAATAGGGGACGGGTGAGGGTAAGGCTTCGGGTAAGGATTAGGGTTAGGGTTAGGGTTAGAGTTAGGGGACGGGGACGGTTTAGGGTACAGGTTAGGTTACGACAACGGTTTAGGGTGAGCGTACGTGTTAGGGTACGGGTTAGTGTTAGCGTACGGGTTAGGATTAGGGGACGGCTGAGGGTAAGGCTTCGGGAAAGGGTTAGGGTTAGGGTTAGGGTTAGAGTTAGGGGACGGGCACGGGGACGGTTTAGGGTACAGGTTAGGGTACGACAACGGTTTAGGGTGAGGGTACGTGTTAGGGTACGGGTTAGTGTTAGCGTACGGGTTAGGATTAGGGGACGGGTTAGGGTAAGGCTTCGGGTAAGGTTTAGGGTTAGGGTTAGGGTTAGGGTTAGGGGTAGGGTTAGGGGACGGGGACGGAATAGGGTACAGGTTAGGGTATGACAACGGTTTACGGTGAGCGTACGTGTTAGGGTACGGGTTAGTGTTAGCGTACGGGTTAGGATTAGGGGACGGGTGAGGGTAAGGCTTCGGGTAAGTGTTAGGGTCACGGTTAGGGTTAGGGTTAGGGTTAGGGTACGGTGACGGTTCAGGGTACAGGTTAAGGTACGACAACGATTTAGGGTGAGCGTACGTGTTAGGGTACGGGTTAGTGTTAGCGTACGGGTTAGGATTAGGGGACGGGTGAGGGTAAGGCTTCGGGTAAAGGTTAGGGTTAGGGTTAGGGTTAGGGTTAGGGGACGGGGACGGGGATGGTTTAGGGTACATGTTAGGGTACGACAACGGTTTAGGGTGAGCGTACGTGTTAGGGTACGGGTTAGTGTTAGCGTACGGGTTAGGACTAGGGGACAGGTGAGTGTAAGTCTTCGGGTAAGGGTTAGGGTTAGGGTTAGGGTTAGGGTTAGGGTTAGGGGACGTGGACGGTTTAGGGTACAGTTTAGGGTACGTCAACGGTTCAGGGTGAGCGTACGTGTTAGGGTACGGCTTAGTGTTAGTGTACGGGTTAGAATTAGGGGACGGGTGAGGGTAAGGCTTCGGGTAAGGGTTAGGGTTAGGGTTAGGGTTAGGGGACAGGGACGGTTTAGGGAACAAGTTAGGGTACGACAACAGTTTAGGTTGAGCGTACGTGTTAGGGTATGGGTTAGTGTTAGCGTACGGTTTAGGATTAGGGAAAGGGTGAGGGTAAGGCTTTGGGTAAGGGTTAGGGTTAGGGTTATGGTTAGGGTTAGGGTTAGGGGACGGGGACAGGGACGGTTTAGGATACAGGTTAGGGTAGGACAACGGTTTAGGGTGAGCGTACATGTTAGTGTATGGTTTAGTGTTAGCGTACGGGTTAGGATTAGGGGACGGGTTAGGGTAAGGCTTCGGGTAAGGTTTAGGGTTAGGGTTAAGGTTAGGGGACGGGGACAGTTTAGGGTACAGGTTAGGGTACGACAACGGTTTAGGGTGAGCCTACGTGTTAGGGTACGGGTTAGTGTTAGCGTACGGTTTAGGATTTGGAGACGGGTGAGGGTAAGGCTTCGGGTAAGGGTTAGGGTTAGGGTTAGGGTTAGGGTTAGGGTTAGGGGACGGGGACGGTTTACTGTACAGGTTACGGTACGACAATGGTTTAGGGTGAGCGTACGTGTTAGGGTACGGTTCAGTGTTAGCGTACGGGTTAGGATTAGGGGACGGGTGAGTGTTAGGCTTCGGGTAAGGGTTAGGGTTAGGGTTAGGGTTAGGGTTAGGGTTAGGGGACGGGGACGGTTTAGGGTACAGGTTAGGGTACGACAACAGTTTAGGTTGAGCGTACATGTTAGGGTACGGGTTAGTGTTAGCGTACGGGTTAGGATTAGGGGATGAGTGAGGGTAAGGCTTCGGGTAAAGGTTAGGGTTAGGGTTAGGGTTAGAGTTAGGGTTAGGAGACGGGGACGGTTTAGGATACAGGTTAGGGTACGACAACGGTTTAGGGTGAGCGTACGTGTTAGGGTACGGGTTAGTGTTAGCCTACGGGTTAGGATTAGGGGACGGGTGAGGGTAAGGCTTCGGGTAAGGGTTAGAGTTAGTGTTAGGGTAAGGGTTAGGGAAAAGGGACGGTTTAGGGTACAGGTTCGGGTACGTCAACGGTTTAGGGTGAGCGGACGTGTTAGGGTACGGGTTAGTGTTAGTGTACGGGTTAGGATTAGGGGACGGGTGAGGATAAGGCTTCGGGTAAGGGTTAGGGTTAGGGTTAGGGTTAGGGTTAGTGTTAGGGGACGGGGACGGTTTAGGGTACAGTTTAGGGTACGACAACGGTTTAGGGTGAGCGTACGTGTTAGGGTATGGGTTACGGTTAGCGTACGGGTGAGGATTAGGGGACGGGTGAGTGTAAGGCTTCGGGTAAGGATTAGGGTTAGGATTAGGGTTAGGGTTAGGATTAGGGGACGGGGACGGTTTAGGGTACAGGTTAGGGTTAGGGTTAGGGTTAGGGGACGGTGACGGGGACGGTTTAGGGTACAGGTTAGGGTGCGACAACGGTTTAGGGTGAGCGTACATGTTAGGGTATGGGTGAGTGTTATCGTACGGGTTAGGATTAGAGGACGGGTGAGGGTAAGGCTTCGGGTAAGGGTTAGGGTTAGGTTTAGGGTTAGGGGACGGGGACGGGGACGGTTTAGGGTACAGGTAAGGGTACGACAACGGTTTAGGGTGAGCGTACGTGTTATGGTACGGCTGAGTGTTAGCGTACAGGTTAGGATTAGGGGATGGGTGAGGGTAAGGCTTCGGGTAAGGGTTAGGGTTAGGGTTAGGGGACGGGGACGGTTTAGGGTACAGGTTAGGGTATGAAAACGGTTTAGGGTGAGCGTACGTGTTAGGGTACGGGTTAGTGTTAGCGTACGGTTTAGGATTAGGGGAGGGGTGAGGGTAAGGCTTCGGGTAAGGGTTAGGGTTAGGGTTAGGGTTAGGGTTAGGGTTAGGGGACAGGGACGGTTTAGGGTACAGGTTAGTGTACGTCAACGGTTTAGGGTGAGCGTACGTGTTATGGTACGGGTTAGTGTTAGTGTACGGGTTAGGTTTAGGGAACGGGTGAGGGTAAGGCTTCGGGTAAGGTTTCGGGTTAGGGTTAGGGTTAGGGTTAGGGTTATGGGACGGGGACGGTTTAGGGTACAGGTTAGTGTACGACAACGGTTTAGGGTGAGCGTACGTGTTAGGGTACGGGTTAGTGTTAGCGTACGGGTGAGGATTAGGGGACG
This sequence comes from Delphinapterus leucas, assembly GCF_059928025.1. NCBI lineage: Eukaryota > Metazoa > Chordata > Mammalia > Artiodactyla > Monodontidae > Delphinapterus > Delphinapterus leucas. The sequence goes on along the minus strand of NC_143147.1, from coordinate 817,797 downwards.
GGAGAGTGTAAGGCTTCTGGTAAGGGTTAGGGTTAGGTTTAGGGTTAGGGTTAGGGTTAGGGGACGGGGACGGTTTAGGGTACACGTTAGGGTACGACAACGGTTTAGGGTGAGCGTACGTGTTCGGGTACGTGTTAGTGTTAGCGTACGGGTTAGGATTAGGGGACGGGTGAGGGTAAGGCTTCGGGAAAGGGTTAGGGTTAGGGTTAGGTTTAGGGTTAGGGGACGGGCACGGGGACGGTTTAGGGTACAGGTTAGGGTACGACAAAAGTTTAGGGTGAGGGTACGTGTTAGGGTACGGGTTAGTGTTAGCGTACGGGTTAGGATTAGGGGACGGGTGAGGGTCAGGCTTCGGGTAAGGTTTACGGTTAGTGTTAGGGTTAGGGTTAGGGGACGGGGACAGCGACGGCTTAGGGTATAGGTTAGGGTACGACAACGGTTTAGGGTGAGCATACGTGTTAGGGTATGGGTAAGTGTTAGCGTACGGGTTAGGATTAGGGGACGGGTGAGGTTAAGGCTTCGGGTAAGGGTTAGGGTTTGGGTTAGAGTTAGGTTTAGGGTTAGGGTAAGGGGACGGGGACGGTTTAGGGTACAGGTTATGGTACGACAACGGTTTAGGGTGAGCGTACGTGTTAGGGTACGGGTTAGTGTTAGCGTACGGGTTAGGATTAAGGGACGGGTGAGGGTAAGACTTCGGGTAAGGTTTAGGGATAGGGTTAGGGTTAGGGTTAGGGTTAGGGGACGCGACAGTTATGATTTACGGTACAGGTTAAGGTAAGACCACTGTTTCTGGTGAGCGTACGTGTTAGGGTACGGGTTAGTGTTAGCGTACGGGTTAGGATTAGGGGACGGTTACGGGTAAGGCATCGGGTAAGGGTTAGGGTTAGGGTTAGGGTTATGGTTAGGGTTAGGGTTAGGGGAAGGGGACGGTTTAGGGTACATGTTAGGGTACGACAATGGTTTAGGTTGAGCGTACGTGTTAGGGTAAGTGTTAGTGTTAGCGTACGGGTTAGGATTAGGGGACGGGTGAGTGTAAGGCTTCGGGTAAGGGTTAGGGTTAAGGTTAGGGTTAGGGTTAGGGGACGGGGACGGTTTAGGGTATAGGTTAGGGTACGACAACGGTTTAGGGTGAGCGTACGTGTTAGGGTACGGGTTAGTGTTAGCGTACGGGTTAGGTTTAGGGGACGGGTGAGGGTAAGGCTTCAGGTAAGGGTTAGGGTTAGGGTTAGGGTTAGGGTTAGGCGACGGGGACAGGGACGGTTTAGGGTACAGGTTAGGTTACGACAACGGTTTAGGGTGAGCGTACGTGTTAGGGTACGGGTTAGTGTTAGCGTACGGGTTAGGATTAGGGGACGGGTGAGGGTAAGGCTTCGGGTAAAGGTTAGGTTTAGGGTTAGGGTTAGGGTTAGGGGACGGGGATGGGGACGGTTTAGGGTACAGGTTAGCGTACGACAACGGTTTAGGGTGAGCGTACCTGTTAGTGTACGGGTTAGTGTTAGCGTACGGGTTAGGATTAGGGGACGGGTGAGTGTAAGGCTTCGGGTAAGGGTTAGGGTTAGGTTTAGGGTTAGGGGACGGGGACGGTTTAGAGTACAGGTTAGGGTACGTCAACGGTTTAGGGTGAGCCTACGTGTTAGGGTACGGGTTAGTGTTAGTGTACGGGTTAGGATTAGGACCCGGGTGAGGGTAAGGCTTCGGGTAAGGGTTAGGGTTAGCGTTAGGGTTTGGGTTAGGGTTAGGGGACGGGGACGGTTTAGAGTACAGGTTAGGGTACGACAACAGTTTAGGGTGAGCGTACGTGTTAGGGTATGGGTTAGTGTTAGCGTACGGGTTAGGATTAGGGGACGGGTGAGGGTAAGGCTTCGGGTAAGGGTTAGGGTTAGGGTTAAGGTTATGGTTAGGGTTAGGGGACGGGGACGGTTTAGGGTACAGGTTAGGGTACGACAACGTTTTAGGGTGAGCGTACGTGTTAGGGTACGGGTTAGTGTTAGCGTACGGGTGAGGATTAGGGTCGGATGAGGGTAAGGCTTCGGGTAAGGGTTAGGGTTAGGGTTAGGGTTAGGGGACGGGGACGGTTTAGGGTACAGGTTAGGATACGACAACGGTTTAGGGTGAGCGTACGTGTTAGGGTACGGGTTAGTGTTAGCGTACGGGTTAGGATTAGGGGACGGGTGAGGGTAAGGCTTCGGGTAAGGGTTAGGGTTAGGGTTAAGGTTAGGGTTAGGGGACGGGGACAGGGACGGTTTAGGGTACAGGTTAGGGTGCGACAACGGTTTAGGGTGAGCGTACATGTTAGGGTATGTGTGAGTGTTAGCGTACGGGTTAGGATTAGAGGACGGTTGAGGGTAAGGCTTCGGGTAAGGGTTAGGGTTAGGTTTAGGGTTAGGGGACGGGGACGGGGACGGGGACGGTTTAGGGTACAGTTAAGGGTACGACAACGGTTTAGGGTGAGCGTACGTGTTATGGTACGGGTTAGTGTTAGCGTACGGGTTAGGATTAGGGGATGGGTGAGGGTAAGGCTTCGGGTAAAGGTTAGGGTTAGGGTTAGGGTTAGGGTTAGGGGACGGGGACGGTTTAGGGTACAGGTTAGGGTACGACAACGATTTAGGGTGAGCGTATGTGTTAGGGTACGGGTTAGTGTTAGCGTACGGGTTAGGATTAGGGGACGGGTGAGTGTAAGGCTTCGTGTAAGGGTTAGGGTTAGGGTTAGGGTTAGGGTTAGGGTTAGGGGACGGGGACGGTTTAGGGTGCAGGTTAGGGTACGACAACGGTTTAGGTTGAGCGTACGTGTGAGGGTACGGGTTAGTGTTAGCGTACGGGTTAGAATTAGGGGACGGGTGAGGGTAAGGCTTCGGGTAAGGGTTAGGTTTAGGGTTAGGGTTAGGGTTAGGGTTAGGGGACGGGGACGGTTTAGGGTACAGGTTAGGTTACGACAAAGGTTTAGGGTGAGTGTACGTGTTAGGGTACTGGTTAGTGTTAGCGTACGGGTTAGGATTAGGGGACGGGTGAGGGTAAGGCTTCGGGTAAGGGTTAGGTTTAGGGTTATGGGACGGGGATGGGGACGGGGACGGGGACGGTTTAGGGTAGAGGTTAGGATACGACAACGGTTTAGGGTGAGCGTACGTGTTAGGGTACGGGTTAGTTTTAGCGTACGGGTTAGGATTAGGGGACGGGTGAGGGTAAGGTTTCGGGTAAAGGTTAGGGTTAGGGTTAGGGTTAGGGTTAGGGGACGGGGACGGGGACGGTTTAGGCTACAGGTTAGGGTACGACAACGGTTTAGGGTGAGCGTACGTGTTAGGGTACGGGTTAGTGTTAGCGTACGGGTTAGGATTAGGGGACAGGTGAGTGTAAGTCTTCGGGTAAGGGTTAGGGTTAGGGTTAGGGTTAGGGTTAGGGTTAGGGGACGGGGACTGTTTAGGGTACAGGTTAGGGTTAGTCAACGGTTTAGGGTGAGCGTACGTGTTAGGGTACGGGTTAGTGTTAGTGTACGGGTTAGTATTAGGGGACGGGTGAGGTTAAGACTTCGGGTAAGGGTTAGTGTTAGGGTTAGGGTTAGGGTTAGGGTTAGGGTTCGGGGACGGTTTAGGATACAGGTTAGGGTACGACAACGATTTAGGGTGAGCGCACATGTTAGGGTACGGGTTAGTGTTAGCGTACGGGTTAGGATTAGGGGACGGGTGAGGGTAAGGCTTCGGGTAAGGGTTAGGGTTAGGGTTAGGGTTCGGGTTAGTGTTAGGCGACGGGGACAGGGACGGTTTAGGGTACAGGTTAGGGTACGACAACGGTTTAGGGTGAGCGTACATGTTAGGGTACGGGTTAGTGTTAGCGTACGGGTTAGGATTAGGGGACGGGTGAGGGTAAGGCTTCGGGTAAGGGTTAGGGTTAGGGTTAGGGTTAGGGGACGTAGACAGGGACGGTTTAGGGTACAGGTTAGGGTGCGACAACGGTTTTGGGTGAGCGTACATGTTAGGGTATGGGTGAGTGTTAGCGTACGGGTTAGGATTAGAGGACGGGTGAGGGTAAGGCTTCGGGTAAGGGTTAGGGTTAGGGTTAGGGTTAGGGGACGGGGACGGGGACGGGGACGGTTTAGGCTACAGGTTAGGGTACGACAACGGTTTAGGGTGAGCGTACGTGTTAGGGTACGGGTTAGTGTTAGCGTACGGGTTAGGATTAGGGGACAGGTGAGTGTAAGTCTTCGGGTAAGGGTTAGGGTTAGGGTTAGGGTTAGGGTTAGGGTTAGGGGACGGGGACTGTTTAGGGTACAGGTTAGGGTTAGTCAACGGTTTAGGGTGAGCGTACGTGTTAGGGTACGGGTTAGTGTTAGTGTACGGGTTAGTATTAGGGGACGGGTGAGGTTAAGACTTCGGGTAAGGGTTAGTGTTAGGGTTAGGGTTAGGGTTAGGGTTAGGGTTCGGGGACGGTTTAGGATACAGGTTAGGGTACGACAACGATTTAGGGTGAGCGCACATGTTAGGGTACGGGTTAGTGTTAGCGTACGGGTTAGGTTTAGGGGACGGGTGAGGGTAAGGCTTCGGGTAAGGGTTAGGGTTAGGGTTAGGGTTAGGGTTAGGGTTAGGGTTAGGCGACGGGGACAGGGACGGTTTAGGGTACAGGTTAGGGTACGACAACGGTTTAGGGTGAGCGTACATGTTAGGGTACGGGTTAGTGTTAGCGTACGGGTTAGGATTAGGGGACGGGTGAGGGTAAGGCTTCGGGTAAGGGTTAGGGTTAGGGTTAGGGTTAGGGGACGTAGACAGGGACGGTTTAGGGTACAGGTTAGGGTGCGACAACGGTTTAGGGTGAGCGTACATGTTAGGGTATGGGTGAGTGTTAGCGTACGGGTTAGGATTAGAGGACGGGTGAGGTTAAGGCTTCGGGTAAGGGTTAGGGTTAGGGTTAGGGTTAGGGGACGGGGACGGGGACGGGGACGGTTTAGGGTACAGGTAAGGGTACGACAACGGTTTAGGGTGAGCGTACGTGTTATGGTACGGGTTAGTGTTAGCGCACGGGTTAGGGTTAGGGGATGGGTGAGGGTAAGGCTTCGGGTAAAGGTTAGGGTTAGGGTTAGGGTTAGGGTTAGGGTTAGGGGACGGGGACGGTTTAGGGTACAGGTTAGGGTATGAAAACGGTTTAGGGTGAGCGTACGTGTTAGGGTATGGGTTAGTGTTAGCGTACGGGTTAGGATTAGGGGACGGGTGAGGGTAAGGCTTCGGGTAAGGGTTAGGGTTAGGGTTAGGGTTAGGGTTAGGGTTAGGGGACAGGGACTGTTTAGGGTACAGGTTAGTGTACGTCAACGGTTTAGGGTGAGCGTACGTGTTATGGTACGGGTTAGTGTTAGTGTACGGTTTAGGATTAGGGGACGGGTGAGGGTAAGGCTTCGGGTAAGGTTTAGGGTTAGGGTTAGGGTTAGGGTTAGGGTTATGGGACGGGGACGGTTTAGGGTACAGGTTAGTGTACGACAACGGTTTAGGGTGAGCGTACGTGTTAGGGTACGGGTTAGTGTTAGCGTACGGGTGAGGATTAGGGGACGGGTGAGTGTAAGGCTTTTGGTAAGGGTTAGGGTTAGGTTTAGGGTTAGGGTTAGGGTTAGGGGACGGGGACGGTTTAGGGTACACGATAGGGTACGACAACGGTTTAGGGTGAGCGTACGTGTTCGGATACGTGTTAGTGTTAGCGTACGGGTTAGGATTAGGGGACGGGTGAGGGTAAGGCTTCGGGAAAGGGTTAGGGTTAGGGTTAGGTTTAGGGTTAGGGGACGGGCACGGGGACGGTTTAGGGTACAGGTTAGGGTACGACAACAGTTTAGGGTGAGGGTACGTGTTAGGGTACGGGTTAGTGTTAGCGTACGGGGGAGGTTTATGGGACGGGTGAGGGTAAGGCTTCAGGTAAGAGTTAGGGTTAGGGTTAGGGTTAGGGTTAGGCGACGGGGACAGGGACGGTTTAGGGTACAGGTTAGGGTACGACAACGGTTTAGGGTGAGCGTACATGTTAGGGTATGGGTTAGTGTTAGCGTACGGGTTAGGATTAGGGGACGGGTGAGGGTAAGGCTTCGGGTAAAGGTTAGGTTTAGGGTTAGGGTTAGGGTTAGGGGACGGGGATGGGGACGGTTTAGGGTACAGGTTAGCATACGACAACGGTTTAGGGTGAGCGTACCTGTTAGGGTACGGGTTAGTGTTAGCGTACGGGTTAGGATTAGGGGACGGGTGAGTGTAAGGCTTCGGGTAAGTGTTAGGGTTAGGGTTAGGGTTAGGGGACGGGGACGGTTTAGAGTACAGGTTAGGGTACGTCAACGGTATAGGGTGAGCCTACGTGTTAGGGTACGGGTTAGTGTTAGTGTACGGGTTAGGATTAGGGGACGGGTGAGGGTAAGGCTTCGGGTAAGGGTTAGGGTTAGCGTTAGGGTTAGGGTTAGGGTTAGGGGACGGGGACGGTTTAGAGTACAGGTTAGGGTACGACAACGGTTTAGGGTGAGCGTACGTGTTAGGGTATGGGTTAGTGTTAGCGTACGGGTTAGGATTAGGGGACGGGTGAGGGTAAGTCTTCGGGTAAGGGTTAGGGTTAGGGTTAGGTTTAGGGATAGGGTTAGGGGATGGGGACGGTTTAGGGTACAGGTTAGGGTACGACAAAGTTTAGGGTGAGCATAGGTGTTAGGGTACGGGTTAGTGTTAGCGTACGGGTGAGGATTAGGGGACGGCTGAGTGTAAGGCTTCGGGTAAGGGTTAGGGTTAGGGTTAGGGGACGGGGACGGTTTAGGGTACAGGTTAGTGTACGACAACGGTTTAGGGTGAGCGTACACGTTAGGGTACGGGTTAGTGTTAGCGTACGGGTTAGGATTAGGGGACGGGTGAGGGTAAGGCTTCGGGAAAGGGTTAGGGTTAGGGTTAGGGTTAGGGTTAGGGGACGGGCACGGGGACAGTTTAGGGTACAGGTTAGGGTACGGCAACGGTTTAGGGTGAGGGTACGTGTTAGGGTACGGGTTAGTGTTAGCGTACGGGTTAGGATTAGGGGACGGGTTAGGGTAAGGCTTCGGGTAAGGGTTAGGTTTAGGGTTAGGGTTAGGGTTAGGGTTAGAGGACGGGGACGGTTTAGGTTACAGGTTAGGGTACGACAACCGTTTAGGGTGAGCGTACGTGTTAGGGTACGGGTTAGTGTTAGCGTACGGGTGAGGATTAGGGGACGGGTGAGGGTAAGGCTTCGGGTAAGGGTTAGGGTTAGGGTTAGGGTTAGGGTTAGGGTTAGGGGACGGGGACAGTTTAGGGTACAGGTTACGGTACGACAACGGTTTAGGGTGAGCGTACGTGTTAGGGTACGGGTCAGTGTTAGCGTACGGGTTAGGATTAGGGGACGGGTGAGGGTAAGGCTTCGGGTAACGTTTAGGTTTAGGGTTAGGGTTAGGTTTAGGGTTAGGGGACGAGGACGGTTTAGGGTACAGGTTAGGGTACGACAACGGTTTATGGTGAGCGTACGTGTTAGGGTACGGGTTAGTGTTAGCGTACGGGTTAGGTTTAGGGGACGGGTGAGGGTAAGGCTTCAGGTAAGGGTTAGGGTTAGGGTTAGGGTTAGGGTTAGGCGACGGGGACAGGGACGGTTTTGGGTACAGGTTAGGTTACGACAACGGTTTAGGGTGAGCGTACATGTTAGGGTATGGGTTAGTGTTAGCGTACGGGTTAGGATTAGGGGACGTGTGAGGGTAAGGCTTCGGGTAAAGGTTAGGTTTAGGGTTAGGGTTAGGGTTAGGGGACAGGGATGGGGACGGTTTAGGGTACAGGTTAGCGTACGGCAACGGTTTAGGGTGAGCGTACATGTTAGGGTACGGGTTAGTGTTAGCGTACGGGATAGGATTAGGGGACGGGTGAGGGTAAGGCTTCGGGAAAGGGTTAGGGTTAGGGTTAGGGTTAGGGTTAGGGGACGGGCACGGGGACGGTTTAGGGTACAGGTTAGGGTACGACAACGGTTTAGGGTGAGGGTACGTGTTAGGGTACGGGTTAGTGTTAGCGTACGGGTTAGGATTAGGGGATGGGTGAGGGTAAGGCTTCGGGTAAGGGTTAGGGTTAGGGTTAAGGTTATGGTTAGGGTTAGGGGACGGGGACGGTTTAGGGTACAGGTTAGGGTACGACAACGTTTTAGGGTGAGCGTACGTGTTAGGGTACGGGTTAGTGTTAGCGTACGGGTGAGGATTAGGGGACGGGTGAGGGTAAGGCTTCGGGTAAGGTTTAGGGTTTGGGTTAGAGTTAGGTTTAGGGTTAGGGTTAGGGGACGGGGACGGTTTAGGGTACAGGTTAGGGTACGACAACGGTTTAAGGTGAGCGTACGTGTTAAGGTATGGGTTAGTGTTAGCGTACGGGTTAGGATTAGGGGACGGGTGAGGTTAAGGCTTCGGGTAAGGGTTAGGGTTTGGGTTAGAGTTAGGTTTAGGGTTAGGGTTAGGGGACGGGGACGGTTTAGGGTAGAGGTTAGGGTACGACAACGGTTTAGGGTGAGCGTACGTGTTAGGGTACGGGTTAGTGTTAGCGTACGGGTTAGGATTAGGGGACGGGTGAGGGTAAGACTTCGGGTAAGGTTTAGGCTTAGGATTAGGGTTAGGGTTAGGGTTAGGGGACGGGGACAGTTATGATTTACAGTACAGGTTAGGGTACGACCACTGTTTAGGGTGAGCGTACGTGTTAGGGTATGGGTTAGTGTTAGCGTACGGGTTAGGATTAGGGGACGGTTGAGGGTAAGGCTTCGGGTAAGGGTTAGGGTTAGGGTTAGGGTTAGGGTTAGGGTTACGGGACGGGGACGGTTTAGGGTACAGGTTAGGGTACGACAATGGTTTAGGGTGAGCGTACGTGTTAGGGTACGTGTTAGTGTTAGCGTACGGGATAGGATTAGGGGACGGGTGAGGGTAAGGCTTCGTGTAAGGGTTAGGGTTAAGGTTATGTTTAGGGTTAGGGGACGGGGACGGTTTAGGCTACAGGTTAGGGTACGACAAAGGTTTAGGCTGAGCGTACGTGTTAGGGTAAGGGTTAGTGTTAGCGTACGGGTTAGGATTAGGGGACGGGTGAGGGTAAGGCTTCGGGTAAGGGTTAGGGTTAGGGTTAGGGTTACGGTTAGAGTTAGGGGACGGGGACGGTTTAGGGTACAGGTTAGGGTACGAAAACGGTTTAGGGTGAGCGTACGTGTTAGGGTACGGGTTAGTGTTAGCGTACGGGTTAGGATTAAGGGACGGTTGAGGGTAAGGCTTCGGGTAAGGGTTAGGGTTAGGGTTAGGGTTAGGTTTAGGGGATGGGGACGGGGACGGTTTAGGGTACAGGTTAGGGTACGACAACAGTTTAGGGTGAGCGTACGTGTTAGGGTACGGGTTAGTGTTAGCGTACGGGTTAGGAATAGGGGACGGGTGAGGGTAAGGCTTTGGGTAAGGTTTAGGGTTAGGTTTAGGGTAAGGGTTAGGGGACGGGGACAGTTTAGGGTACAGGTTAGCGTACGACAACGGTTTAGGGTGAGCGTACGTGATAGGGTACGGGTTAGTGTTAGCGTACGGGTTAGGATTAGGGGACGGGTGAGCGTAAGGCTTCAGGTAAGGGTTAGGGTTAGGGTTAGGGTTAGGGTTAAGGGACGGGGACGGGGACGGTTTAGAGTACAGGTTAGGGAACGTCAACGGTTTAGGGTGAGCGTACGTGTTAGTGTACGGTTTAGTGTTAGCGTACGGGTTAGGATTAGGGGAAGGGTGAGGGTCAGGCTTCGGGTAAGGGTTAGGGTTAGGGTTAGGGTTAGGATTAGGGTTAGGGGACGGGGAAGATTTAGGGAACAGGTTAGGGTACGACAATCGTTTAGGGTGAGCGTACGTGTTAGGGTACGGGTTAGTGTTAGCGTACGGGTTAGGATTAGGGGACGGGTGAGGGTAAGGCTTCGGGTAAGGGTTAGGGTTAGCGTTAGGGTTAGGATTAGGGGACGGGGACGGTTTAGGGTACAGGTTAGGGTACGACAACGGTTTAAGGTGAGCGTACGTGTTAGGGTATGGGTTAGCGTTTGCGTACGGGTTAGGAATAGGGGACGGGTGAGGTTAAGGCTTCGGGTAAGGGTTAGGGTTAGGGGACGAGGACGGGGACGGTTTAGGGTACAGGTTAGGGTACGACAACGGTTTAGGGTGAGCGTACGTGTTAGGGTACGGGTTAGTGTTAGCGTACGGGTTAGGATTAGGGGACGGGTGAGGGTAAGGCTTCGGGTAAGGGTTAGGGTTAGGATTAGGGTTAGGGTTAGGGGACGGGGACGGTTTAGGGTACATGTTAGGGTACGACAACGATTTAGGGTGAGCGTAGGTGTTAGGGTACGGATTAGTGTTAGCGTACGGGTTAGGATTAGGGGACGGCTGAGGGTAAGGCTTCGGGTAAGGGTTAGGTTTAGGGTTAGGGTTAGGGTTAGGGGACGAGAACGGTTTAGGGTACAGGTTAGTGTACGACAACGGTTTAGGGTGAGCCTACGTGTTAGGGTACGGGTTAATGTTAGCGTACGGGTTAGGATTAGGTGACGGGTGAGGGTAAGGCTTCGGGTAAGGGTTAGGGTTAGGGTTAGGGTTAGGGTTAGGGTACGGGGACAGGGACGGTTTAGGGTACAGGTTAGGGTGCGACAACGGTTTAGGGTGAGCGTACATTTTAGGGTATGGGTGAGTGTTAGCGTACGGGTTAGGATTAGAGGACGGTTGAGGGTAAGGCTTCGGGTAAGGGTTAGGGTTAAGGTTAGGGTTAGGGTTAGGGGACGGGGACGGTTTAGGGTACAGGTTAGGGTACGACAACGGTTTAGGGTGAGCGTACGTGTTAGGGTACGGGTTAGTGTTAGCGTACGGGTTAGGATTAGGGGACGGGTGAGGGTAAGGCTTCGGGTAAGGGTTAGGGTTAGGGTTAGGGTTACGGTTAGGGTTAGGGGACGGGGACGCTTTAGGGTACAGGTTAGGGTACGACAACGGTTTAGGGTGAGCGTACGTGTTAGGGTACGGGTTAGTGTTAGCGTACGGGTTAGGATTAGGGAACGGGTGAGGGTAAGGCTTCGGGTAAGGGTTAGGGTTAGGTTTAGGGTTAGGGTTAGTGTTAAGGGACGGGGACGGGGACGGTTTAGGGTACAGGTTAGGGTACGACAACGGTTTAGTTTGAGCGTACGTGTTAGGGTACGTGTTAGTGTTAGCGTACGGGTTAGGATTAGGGGACGGGTGAGTGTAAGACTTCGTTTAAGGGTTAGGGTTAGGGTTAGGGTTAGGGGACGGGGAAGGTTTAGGATACAGGTTAGGGTACGACAACGGTTTAGAGTGAGCGTACATGTTAGGGTACGGTTTAGTGTTAGCGTACGGGTTAGGATTAGGGGACGGGTGAGGGTAAGGCTTGGGGTAAGTGTTAGGGTTAGGTTTAGGGTTAGGTTTAGGGTTAGGGTTAGGGGACGGGGACGGTTTAGTGTACAGGTTAGGGTACGACAACGGTTTAGGGTGAGCGTACGTGTGAGGGTATGGGTTCGTGTTAGCGTAAGGGTTAGGATTAGGGGACGGGTGAGGTTAAGGCTTCGGGTAAGGGTTAGGGTTTGTGTTAGAGTTAGGTTTAGGGTTAGGGTTAGGGTACGGGGACGGTTTAGGGTAGAGGTTTGGGTACGACAACGGTTTAGGGTGAGCGTACGTGTTAGGGTACGGGTTAGTGTTAGCGTACGGGTTAGGATTAGGGGACGGTTGAGGGTAAGGATTCGGATAAGGGTTAGGGTTAGGGTTAGGGTTAGGGTTAAGGGACGGAGACGGTTTAGGATACAGGTTAGGGTACGACAACGGTTTAGGGTGAGCGTACGTGTTAGGGCACAGGTTAGTGTTAGCGTACGGGTTAGGATTAGGGGACGGGTGAGGGTAAGGCCTCGGGTAAGTGTTAGGGTTAGGGTTAGGGTTAGGGTTAGGTTTAGGGTTAGGGGACGGGGACGGTGACGGGGACGGGGACGGTTTAGGGTACAGGTTAGGGTACGACAACGGATTAGGGTGAGCGTACGTGTTAGGGTACGGGTTAGTGTTAGCGTACGGGTTAGGATTAGGGGACGGGTGAGGGTAAGGCTTCGGGTAAAGTTTAGGGTTAGGGTTAGGGTTAGGGGACGGGGACGGGGACGGGGACGGTTTAGGGTACAGGTTAGGGTACGACAACGGTTTAGGGTGAGCGTACGTGTTAGGGTACGATTTAGTGTTAGCGTACGGGTGAGGATTAGGGGACGGGTGAGGATAAGGCTTCGGGTAAGGGTTAGGGTTATGGTTAGTGTTAGGGTTAGGGTTAGGGGACGGGGACGGTTTAGGGTACAGGTTAGGGTACGACAACGGTTTAGGCTGAGCGTACGTGTTAGGGTACAGGTTAGTGTTAGCATACGGGTTAGGATTAGGGGACGGGTGAGGGTAAGGCTTCGGGAAAGGGTTAGGGTTAGGGTTAGGGTTAGGGTTAGGGGACGGGCACGGGGACGGTTTAGGGTACAGGTTAGGGTACGACACCGGTTTAGGGTGAGGGTACGTGTTAGGGTACTGGTTAGTGTTAGCGTACGGGTTAGGATTAGGGGACGGGTTAGGGTAAGGCTTCGGGTAAGGGTTAGGGTTAGGGTTAGGGTTAGGGTTAGGGTTAGGGGACGGGGACGGTTTAGGCTACAGGTTAGTGTACGACAACGGTTTAGGGTGAGCGTACGTGTTAGGGTAAGTTTTAGTGTTAGCGTACGGGTTAGGATTAGGGGACGGGTGAGGGTAAGGCTTCGGGTAAGGGTTAGGGTTAGGGTTAGGGTTAGGGTTAGGGGACGGGGACGGGGACGGTTTAGGCTACAGGTTAGGGTACGACAACGGTTTAGGGTGAGCGTACGTGTTAGGGTAAGTGTTAGTGTTAGCGTACGGGTTAGGATTAGGGGACGGGTGAGGGTAAGGCTTCGGGTAAGGGTTAGGGTTAGGGTTAGGGTTAGGGGACGGGGACGGGTTAGGGTACAGGTTAGAGTACGACAACGGTTTAGGGTGAGCGTACGTGTTAGGGTACGGGTTAGTGTTAGCGTACGGGTTAGGATTAGGGGACGGGTGAGGGTAAGGCTTCGGGTAAGTGTTAGGGTTAGGGTTATGGTTAGGGTTAGGGGACGGGGACGGTTTAGGGTACAGGTAAGGGTACGACAACGGTTTAGGGTGAGCGTACGTGTTAGGGTACGGGTTAGTGTTAGCGTACGGGTTAGGATTAGGGGACGGGTGAGGGTAAGGCTTTGGGTAAGGGTTAGGGTTAGGGTTAGGGTTAGGGTTAGGGTTAGGGGACGGGGACGGTTTAGGGTACATGTTAGCGTACGACAACGATTTACGGTGAGCGTAGGTGTTAGGGTACGGATTAGTGTTAGCGTACGGGTTAGGATTAGGGCACGGGTGAGGGTAAGGCTTCGGGTAAGGGTTAGGGTTAGGGTTAGGGTTAGGGTTAGGGGACGAGAACGGTTTAGGGTACAGGTTAGTGAAGGACAATGGTTTAGGGTGAGCGTATGTGTTAGGGTACGGGTTAGTGTTAGCGTACGGGTTAGGATTAGGGGACGGATGAGGGTAAGGCTTCGGGTAAGGGTTAGGGTTAGGGTTAGGGTTAGGGTTAGGGGACGGGGACAGGGACGATTTACGGTACAGGTTAGGGTGCGACAACGGTTTAGGGTGAGCGTACGTGTGAGGGTATGGGTTCGTGTTAGCGTACGGGTTAGGATTAGAGGACGGGTGAGGGTAAGGCTTCGGGTAAGGTTTAGGGTTAGGGTTAGGTTTAGGGGACGGGGACGGGGACGGGGACGGTTTAGGGTACAGGTTAGGGTACGACCACTGTTTAGGGTGGAGCGTACGTGTTAGGGTACGGGTTAATGTTAGCGTACGGGTTAGGATTAGGGGACGGTTGAGCGTAAGGCTTCGGGTAAGGGTTAGGGTTAGGGTTAGGGTTAGGGTTAGGGGACGGGGACGGTTTAGGGTACAGATTAGGGTACGACAATGGTTTCAGGTGAGCGTACGTGTTAGGGTACGTGTTAGTGTTAGCGTACGGGTTAGGATTAGGGGACGGGTGAGGGTAAGGCTTCGGGTAAGGGTTAGGGTTAAGGTTAGGGTTAGGGTTAGGGGACGGGGACGGTTTAGGGTACAGGTTAGGGTACGACAACGGTTTAGGGTGAGCGTACGTGTTAGGGTACGGGTTAGTGTTAGCGTACGGGTTAGGATTAGGGGACGGGTGAGGGTAAGGCTTCGGGTAAGGGTTAGGGTTAGGGTTAGGGTTACGGTTAGGGTTAGGGGACGGGGACGCTTTAGGGTACAGGTTAGGGTACGACAACGGTTTAGGGTGAGCGTACGTGTTAGGGTACGGGTTAGTGTTAGCGTACGGGTTAGGATTAGGGAACGGGTGAGGGTAAGGCTTCGGGTAAGGGTTAGGGTTAGGTTTAGGGTTAGGGTTAGTGTTAAGGGACGGGGACGGGGACGGTTTAGGGTACAGGTTAGGGTACGACAACGGTTTAGTTTGAGCGTACGTGTTAGGGTACGTGTTAGTGTTAGCGTACGGGTTAGGATTAGGGGACGGGTGAGGGTAAGGCTTCGGGTAAGGGTTAGAGTTAGGGTTAGGGTTAGGGTTAGGGGACGGGGACGGTTTAGGGTACAGGTTAGGGTACGACAACGGTTTAGGGTGAGCGTACTTATTAGGGTATGGGTTAGTGTTAGGGTACGGGTTAGGATTAGGGGACGTGTGAGGGTAAGGCTTCGGGTAAGGGTTAGGATTAGGGTTAGGGTTAGGGTTAGGGTTAGGGGAAGGGGACGGTTTAGGGTACAGTTTAGGGTACGACAACGGTTTAGGGTGAGCGTACGTGTTAGGGTACGGGTTAGTGTTAGCGTACGGGTGAGGATTAGGGGACGGGTGAGTGTAAGGCTTCGGGTAAGGGTTAGGGTTTGGGTTAGGGTTAGGGTTAGGGTTAGGGGACGGGGACGGTTTAGGGTACAGGTTAGTGTACGACAACGGTTTAGGGTTAGCGTACATGTTAGGGTACGGTTTAGTGTTAGCGTACGGGTTAGGATTAGGGGACGGGTTAGGGTAAGGCTTCGGGAAAGGGTTAGGGTTAGGGTTAGGGTTAGGGTTAGGGGACGGGCACGGGGACGGTTTAGGGTACAGGTTAGTGTACGACAACGGTTTATTGTGAGCGTACGTGTTAGGGTACGGGTTAGTGTTAGCGTACGGATAAGGATTAGGAGACGGGTGAGGGTAAGGCTTCGGGTAAGGGTTAGGGTTAGGGTTAGGGTTAGGGTTAGGGGACGGGGACAGGGACGGTTTAGGGTACAGGTTACGGTAGGTCAACGGTTTAGGGTGAGCGTACATGTTAGTGTATGGTTTAGTGTTAGCGTACGGGTTAGGATTAGGGGACGGGTGAGGGTAAGGCTTCGGGTAAGGGTTAGGGTTAGGGTTAGGGTTAGGGTTAGGGGACGGGGACGGTGTAGGGTACAGGTTAGGGTACGACAACGGTTTATTGTGAGCGTACGTGTTAGGGTACGGGTTAGTGTTAGCGTACGGGTGAGGATTAGGGGACGGGTGAGGGTAAGGCTTCAGGTAAGGGTTCGGGTTAGGGTTAGGGTTAGGGTTAGGTTTAGAGAACGGGGATGGTGTAGGGTACAGTTTAGGGTACGACAATGGTTTAGGGTGAGCGTACGTGTTAGGGTACGGGTTAGTGTTAGCGTACGGGTTAGGATTAGGGGACGGGTGAGGGTAAGGCTTCGGGTAAGGGTTAGGGTTAGGATTAGGGTTAGGGTTAGGGGACGGGGACGGTTTAGGGTACATGTTAGGGTACGACAACGATTTAGGGTGAGCGTAGGTGTTAGGGTACGGATTAGTGTTAGCGTACGGGTTAGGATTAGGGGACGGCTGAGGGTAAGGCTTCGGGTAAGGGTTAGGTTTAGGGTTAGGGTTAGGGTTAGGGGACGAGAACGGTTTAGGGTACAGGTTAGTGTACGACAACGGTTTAGGGTGAGCCTACGTGTTAGGGTACGGGTTAATGTTAGCGTACGGGTTAGGATTAGGTGACGGGTGAGGGTAAGGCTTCGGGTAAGGGTTAGGGTTAGGGTTAGGGTTAGGGTTAGGGTACGGGGACAGGGACGGTTTAGGGTACAGGTTAGGGTGCGACAACGGTTTAGGGTGAGCGTACATTTTAGGGTATGGGTGAGTGTTAGCGTACGGGTTAGGATTAGAGGACGGGTGAGGGTAAGGCTTCGGGTAAGGTTTAGGGTTAGGGTTAGGTTTAGGGGACGGGGACGGGGACGGGGACGGTTTAGGGTACAGGTTAGGGTACGACCACTGTTTAGGGTGGAGCGTACGTGTTAGGGTACGGGTTAATGTTAGCGTACGGGTTAGGATTAGGGGACGGTTGAGCGTAAGGCTTCGGATAAGGGTTAGGGTTAGGGTTAGGGTTAGGGTTAGGGGACGGGGACGGTTTAGGGTACAGATTAGGGTACGACAATGGTTTCAGGTGAGCGTACGTGTTAGGGTACGTGTTAGTGTTAGCGTACGGGTTAGGATTAGGGGACGGGTGAGGGTAAGGCTTCGGGTAAGGGTTAGGGTTAAGGTTAGGGTTAGGGTTAGGGGACGGGGACGGTTTAGGGTACAGGTTAGGGTACGACAACGGTTTAGGGTGAGCGTACGTGTTAGGGTACGGGTTAGTGTTAGCGTACGGGTTAGGATTAGGGGACGGGTGAGGGTAAGGCTTCGGGTAAGGGTTAGGGTTAGGGTTAGGGTTACGGTTAGGGTTAGGGGACGGGGACGCTTTAGGGTACAGGTTAGGGTACGACAACGGTTTAGGGTGAGCGTACGTGTTAGGGTACGGGTTAGTGTTAGCGTACGGGTTAGGATTAGGGAACGGGTGAGGGTAAGGCTTCGGGTAAGGGTTAGGGTTAGGTTTAGGGTTAGGGTTAGTGTTAAGGGACGGGGACGGGGACGGTTTAGGGTACAGGTTAGGGTACGACAACGGTTTAGTTTGAGCGTACGTGTTAGGGTACGTGTTAGTGTTAGCGTACGGGTTAGGATTAGGGGACGGGTGAGGGTAAGACTTCGTTTAAGGGTTAGGGTTAGGGTTAGGGTTAGGGGACGGGGAAGGTTTAGGATACAGGTTAGGGTACGACAACGGTTTAGAGTGAGCGTACATGTTAGGGTACGGTTTAGTGTTAGCGTACGGGTTAGGATTAGGGGACGGGTGAGGGTAAGGCTTCGGGTAAGTGTTAGGGTTAGGTTTAGGGTTAGGTTTAGGGTTAGGGTTAGGGGACGGGGACGGTTTAGTGTACAGGTTAGGGTACGACAACGGTTTAGGGTGAGCGTACGTGTGAGGGTATGGGTTCGTGTTAGCGTAAGGGTTAGGATTAGGGGACGGGTGAGGTTAAGGCTTCGGGTAAGGGTTAGGGTTTGTGTTAGAGTTAGGTTTAGGGTTAGGGTTAGGGTACGGGGACGGTTTAGGGTAGAGGTTTGGGTACGACAACGGTTTAGGGTGAGCGTACGTGTTAGGGTACGGGTTAGTGTTAGCGTACGGGTTAGGATTAGGGGACGGGTGAGGGTAAGGCTTCGGGTAAGGGTTAGGGTTAGGGTTAGGGTTAGGATTAGGGGACGGGGACGGTTTAGGGTACAGTTTAGGGTACGACAACGGTTTAAGGTGAGCGTACGTGTTAGGGTATGGGTTAGCGTTTGCGTACGGGTTAGGAATAGGGGACGGGTGAGGTTAAGGCTTCGGGTAAGGGTTAGGGTTAGGGGACGAGGACGGGGACGGTTTAGGGTACAGGTTAGGGTACGACAACGGTTTAGGGTGAGCGTACGTGTTAGGGTACGGGTTAGTGTTAGCGTACGGGTTAGGATTAGGGGACGGGTGAGGGTAAGGCTTCGGGTAAGGTTTAGGGTTATGGTTAGGGTTAGGGTTAAGGGACGGGCATGGGGACGGTTTAGGGTACAGGTTAGGGTACGACAACGGTTTAGGTTGAGCGTAAGTGTTAGGGTACGGGTTAGTGTTAGCGTACGGGTTAGGATTAGGGGACGGGTGAGTGTAAGACTTCGGGTAAGGGTTAGGGTTAGGGATAGGGTTAGGGGACGGGGACGGTTTAGGATACAGGTTAGGGTACGACAACGGTTTAGGGTGAGTGTACGTGTTAGGGTTCGGTTTAGTGTTAGCGTACGGGTTAGGATTAGGGGACGGGTGAGGGTAAGGCTTCGGGTAAGTGTTAGGGTTAGGGTTAGGGTTAGGTTTAGGGTTATGGGACGGGGACGGGGACGGTTTAGGGTACAGGTTAGGGTACGACAACGGTTTAGGGTGAGCGTACGTGTTAGGGTACGGGTTAGTGTTAGCGTACGGGTTAGGATTAGGGGACGGGTGAGGTTAAGGCTTCGGGTAAGGTTTAGGGATAGGGTTAGGGTTAGGGTTAGGGTTAGGTGACGGGGACGGGGACGATTTAGGGTACAGTTTAGGGTACGATAACGGTTTAGGTTGAGCGTACGTGTTAGGGTACGGGTTAGTGTTAGCGTACGGGTTAGGATTAGGGGACGGTTGAGGGTAAGGATTCGGATAAGGGTTAGGGTTAGGGTTAGGGTTAGGGTTAAGGGACGGAGACGGTTTAGGATACAGGTTAGGGTACGACAACGGTTTAGGGTGAGCGTACGTGTTAGGGCACAGGTTAGTGTTAGCGTACGGGTTAGGATTAGGGGACGGGTTAGGGTAAGGCTTCGGGTAAGGGTTAGGGTTAGGGTTAGGGTTAGGGTTAGGGTTAGGGGACGGGGACGGTTTAGGCTACAGGTTAGTGTACGACAACGGTTTAGGGTGAGCGTACGTGTTAGGGTAAGTTTTAGTGTTAGCGTACGGGTTAGGATTAGGGGACGGGTGAGGGTAAGGCTTCGGGTAAGGGTTAGGGTTAGGGTTAGGGTTAGGGTTAGGGGACGGGGACGGGGACGGTTTAGGCTACAGGTTAGGGTACGACAACGGTTTAGGGTGAGCGTACGTGTTAGGGTAAGTGTTAGTGTTAGCGTACGGGTTAGGATTAGGGGACGGGTGAGGGTAAGGCTTCGGGTAAGGGTTAGGGTTAGGGTTAGGGTTAGGGGACGGGGACGGGTTAGGGTACAGGTTAGAGTACGACAACGGTTTAGGGTGAGCGTACGTGTTAGGGTACGGGTTAGTGTTAGCGTACGGGTTAGGATTAGGGGACGGGTGAGGGTAAGGCTTCGGGTAAGTGTTAGGGTTAGGTTTATGGTTAGGGTTAGGGGACGGGGACGGTTTAGGGTACAGGTAAGGGTACGACAACGGTTTAGGGTGAGCGTACGTGTTAGGGTACGGGTTAGTGTTAGCGTACGGGTTAGGATTAGGGGACGGGTGAGGGTAAGGCTTTGGGTAAGGGTTAGGGTTAGGGTTAGGGTTAGGGTTAGGGGACGGGGACGGTTTAGGGTACATGTTAGCGTACGACAACGATTTACGGTGAGCGTAGGTGTTAGGGTACGGATTAGTGTTAGCGTACGGGTTAGGATTAGGGCACGGGTGAGGGTAAGGCTTCGGGTAAGGGTTAGGGTTAGGGTTAGGGTTAGGGTTAGGGGACGAGAACGGTTCAGGGTACAGGTTAGTGAAGGACAATGGTTTAGGGTGAGCGTATGTGTTAGGGTACGGGTTAGTGTTAGCGTACGGGTTAGGATTAGGGGACGGATGAGGGTAAGGCTTCGGGTAAGGGTTAGGGTTAGGGTTAGGGTTAGGGTTAGGGGACGGGACAGGGACGATTTACGGTACAGGTTAGGGTGCGACAACGGTTTAGGGTGAGCGTACATGTTAGGGTATGGGTGAGTGTTAGCGTACGGGTTAGGATTAGAGGACGGGTGAGGGTAAGGCTTCGGGTAAGGGTTAGGGTTAGGGTTAGGGGACGGGGACGGGGACGGGGACGGGGACGGTTTAGGGTACAGGTTAGGGTACGACAACGGATTAGGGTGAGCGTACGTGTTAGGGTACGGGTTAGTGTTAGCGTACGGGTTAGGATTAGGGGACGGGTGAGGGTAAGGCTTCGGGTAAAGTTTAGGGTTAGGGTTAGGGTTAGGGGACGGGGACGGGGACGGGGACGGTTTAGGGTACAGGTTAGGGTACGACAACGGTTTAGGGTGAGCGTACGTGTTAGGGTACGATTTAGTGTTAGCGTACGGGTGAGGATTAGGGGACGGGTGAGGATAAGGCTTCGGGTAAGGGTTAGGGTTAGGGTTAGGGTTAGGGTTAGGGTTAGGGGACGGGGACGGTTTAGGCTACAGGTTAGGGTACGACAACGGTTTAGGGTGAGCGTACGTGTTAGGGTAAGTGTTAGTGTTAGCGTACGGGTTAGGA
Organism: Delphinapterus leucas; assembly: GCF_059928025.1. Classification (NCBI taxonomy): domain Eukaryota; kingdom Metazoa; phylum Chordata; class Mammalia; order Artiodactyla; family Monodontidae; genus Delphinapterus; species Delphinapterus leucas. Next base: position 797,487 of record NC_143147.1, on the reverse strand, counting down.
TTAGGGGACGGGTGAGGGTAAGGCTTCGGGTAAGGGTTAGGGTTAGGGTTAGGGTTAGGGTTAGGGGACGGGGACGGGGACGGTTTAGGCTACAGGTTAGGGTACGACAACGGTTTAGGGTGAGCGTACGTGTTAGCGTAAGTGTTAGTGTTAGCGTACGGGTTAGGATTAGGGGACGGGTGAGGGTAAGGCTTCGGGTAAGGGTTAGGGTTAGGGTTAGGGTTAGGGGACGGGGACGGGTTAGGGTACAGGTTAGAGTACGACAACGGTTTAGGGTGAGCGTACGTGTTAGGGTACGGGTTAGTGTTAGCGTACGGGTTAGGATTAGGGGACGGGTGAGGGTAAGGCTTCGGGTAAGTGTTAGGGTTAGGGTTATGGTTAGGGTTAGGGGACGGGGACGGTTTAGGGTACAGGTAAGGGTACGACAACGGTTTAGGGTGAGCGTACGTGTTAGGGTACGGGTTAGTGTTAGCGTACGGGTTAGGATTAGGGGACGGGTGAGGGTAAGGCTTCGGGTAAGGGTTAGGGTTAGGGTTAGGATTAGGGTTAGGGTTAGGGGACGGGGACGGTTTAGGGTACATGTTAGCGTACGACAACGATTTACGGTGAGCGTAGGTGTTAGGGTACGGATTAGTGTTAGCGTACGGGTTAGGATTAGGGCACGGGTGAGGGTAAGGCTTCGGGTAAGGGTTAGGGTTAGGGTTAGGGTTAGGGGACGAGAACGGTTTAGGGTACAGGTTAGTGTAGGACAATGGTTTAGGGTGAGCGTACGTGTTAGGGTACGGGTTAGTGTTAGCGTACGGGTTAGGATTAGGGGACGGGTGAGGGTAAGGCTTCGGGTAAGGGTTAGGGTTAGGGTTAGGGTTAGGGGACGGGGACGGGGACAGGGACGATTTACGGTACAGGTTAGGGTGCGACAACGGTTTAGGGTGAGCGTACATGTTAGGGTATGGGTGAGTGTTAGCGTACGGGTTAGGATTAGAGGACGGGTGAGGGTAAGGCTTCGGGTAAGGGTTAGGGTTAGGGTTAGGGGACGGGGACGGGGACGGGGACGGGGACGGTTTAGGGTACAGTTTAGGATACGTCAACGGGTTAGGGTGAGCGTACGTGTTAGGGTACGGGTTAGTGTTAGTGTACGGGTTAGGATTAGGGGATGGGTGAGGGTAAGGCTTCGGGTAAGGGTTAGAGTTAGGGTTAGGGTTAGGGTTAGGGTTAGGGGACGGGGACGGTTTAGGGTACAGGTTAGGGTACGACAACGGTTTAGGGTGAGCGTACTTATTAGGGTATGGGTTAGTGTTAGGGTACGGGTTAGGATTAGGGGACGTGTGAGGGTAAGGCTTCGGGTAAGGGTTAGGATTAGTGTTAGGGTTAGGGTTAGGGTTAGGGGAAGGGGACGGTTTAGGGTACAGTTTAGGGTACGACAACGGTTTAGGGTGAGCGTACGTGTTAGGGTACGGGTTAGTGTTAGCGTACGGGTGAGGATTAGGGGACGGGTGAGTGTAAGGCTTCGGGTAAGGGTTAGGGTTTGGGTTAGGGTTAGGGTTAGGGTTAGGGGACGGGGACGGTTTAGGGTACAGGTTAGTGTACGACAACGGTTTAGGGTTAGCGTACATGTTAGGGTACGGTTTAGTGTTAGCGTACGGGTTAGGATTAGGGGACGGGTTAGGGTAAGGCTTCGGGAAAGGGTTAGGGTTAGGGTTAGGGTTAGGGTTAGGAGACGGGCACGGGGACGGTTTAGGGTACAGGTTAGTGTACGACAACGGTTTATTGTGAGCGTACGTGTTAGGGTACGGGTTAGTGTTAGCGTACGGATAAGGATTAGGAGACGGGTGAGGGTAAGGCTTCGGGTAAGGGTTAGGGTTAGGGTTAGGGTTAGGGTTAGGGGACGGGGACAGGGACGGTTTAGGGTACAGGTTACGGTAGGTCAACGGTTTAGGGTGAGCGTACATGTTAGTGTATGGTTTAGTGTTAGCGTACGGGTTAGGATTAGGGGACGGGTGAGGGTAAGGCTTCGGGTAAGGGTTAGGGTTAGGGTTAGGGTTAGGGTTAGGGGACGGGGACGGTGTAGGGTAGAGGTTAGGGTACGACAACGGTTTAGGGTGAGCGTACGTGTTAGGGTACGGGTTAGTGTTAGGGTACGGTTTAGGATTAGGTGACGGGTGAGGGTAAGGCTTCCGGTAAGGTTTAGGGTTAGGGTTAGGGTTAGGGGTCGGGGACGGTTTAGGGTACAAGTTAGGGTACGACAACGGTTTAGGGTGAGCGTACGTGTTAGGGTATGGGTTAGTGTTAGCGTACGGGTTAGGATTAGGGGACGGGTGAGTGTTAGGCTTCGGGTAAGGGTTAGGGTTAGGGTTAGGGTTAGGGTTAGGGGACTTGGACGGTTTAGGGTACATGTTAGGGTACGACAACGGTTTAGGGTGAGCGTACGTGTTAGGGTACGGGTTAGTGTTAGCGTACGGGTGAGGATTAGGGGACGGGTGAGGGTAAGGCTTCAGGTAAGGGTTAGGGTTAGGGTTAGGGTTAGGGTTAGGTTTAGAGAACGGGGATGGTGTAGGGTACAGTTTAGGGTACGACAACGGTTTAGGGTGAGCGTACGTGTTAGGGTACGGGTTAGTGTTAGCGTACGGGTTAGGATTAGGGGACGGGTGAGGGTAAGGCTTCGGGTAAGGGTTAGGGTTAGGATTAGGGTTAGGGTTAGGGGACGGGGACGGTTTAGGGTATATGTTAGGGTACGACAACGATTTAGGGTGAGCGTAGGTGTTAGGGTACGGATTAGTGTTAGCGTACGGGTTAGGATTAGGGGACGGCTGAGGGTAAGGCTTCGGGTAAGGGTTAGGTTTAGGGTTAGGGTTAGGGTTAGGGGACGAGAACGGTTTAGGGTACAGGTTAGTGTACGACAACGGTTTAGGGTGAGCCTACGTGTTAGGGTACGGGTTAATGTTAGCGTACGGATTAGGATTAGGTGACGGGTGAGGGTAAGGCTTCGGGTAAGGGTTAGGGTTAGGGTTAGGGTTAGGGTTAGGGTACGGGGACAGGGACGGTTTAGGGTACAGGTTAGGGTGCGACAACGGTTTAGGGTGAGCGTACATTTTAGGGTATGGGTGAGTGTTAGCGTACGGGTTAGGATTAGAGGACGGGTGAGGGTAAGGCTTCGGGTAAGGTTTAGGGTTAGGGTTAGGTTTAGGGGACGGGGACGGGGACGGGGACGGTTTAGGGTACAGGTTAGGGTACGACCACTGTTTAGGGTGGAGCGTACGTGTTAGGGTACGGGTTAATGTTAGCGTACGGGTTAGGATTAGGGGACGGTTGAGCGTAAGGCTTCGGGTAAGGGTTAGGGTTAGGGTTAGGGTTAGGGTTAGGGGACGGGGACGGTTTAGGGTACAGATTAGGGTACGACAATGGTTTCAGGTGAGCGTACGTGTTAGGGTACGTGTTAGTGTTAGCGTACGGGTTAGGATTAGGGGACGGGTGAGGGTAAGGCTTCGGGTAAGGGTAAGGGTTAAGGTTAGGGTTAGGGTTAGGGGACGGGGACGGTTTAGGGTACAGGTTAGGGTACGACAACGGTTTAGGGTGAGCGTACGTGTTAGGGTACGGGTTAGTGTTAGCGTACGGGTTAGGATTAGGGGACGGGTGAGGGTAAGGCTTCGGGTAAGGGTTAGGGTTAGGGTTAGGGTTACGGTTAGGGTTAGGGGACGGGGACGCTTTAGGGTACAGGTTAGGGTACGACAACGGTTTAGGGTGAGCGTACGTGTTAGGGTACGGGTTAGTGTTAGCGTACGGGTTAGGATTAGGGAACGGGTGAGGGTAAGGCTTCGGGTAAGGGTTAGGGTTAGGTTTAGGGTTAGGGTTAGTGTTAAGGGACGGGGACGGGGACGGTTTAGGGTACAGGTTAGGGTACGACAACGGTTTAGTTTGAGCGTACGTGTTAGGGTACGTGTTAGTGTTAGCGTACGGGTTAGGATTAGGGGACGGGTGAGGGTAAGACTTCGTTTAAGGGTTAGGGTTAGGGTTAGGGTTAGGGGACGGGGAAGGTTTAGGATACAGGTTAGGGTACGACAACGGTTTAGAGTGAGCGTACATGTTAGGGTACGGTTTAGTGTTAGCGTACGGGTTAGGATTAGGGAACGGGTGAGGGTAAGGCTTCGGGTAAGGGTTAGGGTTAGGTTTAGGGTTAGGGTTAGTGTTAAGGGACGGGGACGGGGACGGTTTAGGGTACAGGTTAGGGTACGACAACGGTTTAGTTTGAGCGTACGTGTTAGGGTACGTGTTAGTGTTAGCGTACGGGTTAGGATTAGGGGACGGGTGAGGGTAAGGCTTCGGGTAAGGGTTAGAGTTAGGGTTAGGGTTAGGGTTAGGGTTAGGGGACGGGGACGGTTTAGGGTACAGGTTAGGGTACGACAACGGTTTAGGGTGAGCGTACTTATTAGGGTATGGGTTAGTGTTAGGGTACGGGTTAGGATTAGGGGACGTGTGAGGGTAAGGCTTCGGGTAAGGGTTAGGATTAGGGTTAGGGTTAGGGTTAGGGTTAGGGGAAGGGGACGGTTTAGGGTACAGTTTAGGGTACGACAACGGTTTAGGGTGAGCGTACGTGTTAGGGTACGGGTTAGTGTTAGCGTACGGGTGAGGATTAGGGGACGGGTGAGTGTAAGGCTTCGGGTAAGGGTTAGGGTTTGGGTTAGGGTTAGGGTTAGGGGACGGGGACGGGGACGGTTTAGGGTACAGGTTAGTGTACGACAACGGTTTAATGTTAGCGTACATGTTAGGGTACGGTTTAGTGTTAGCGTACGGGTTAGGATTAGGGGACGGGTTAGGGTAAGGCTTCGGGAAAGGGTTAGGGTTAGGGTTAGGGTTAGGGTTAGGGGACGGGCACGGGGACGGTTTAGGGTACAGGTTAGTGTACGACAACGGTTTATTGTGAGCGTACGTGTTAGGGTACGGGTTAGTGTTAGCGTACGGATAAGGATTAGGAGACGGGTGAGGGTAAGGCTTCGGGTAAGGGTTAGGGTTAGGGTTAGGGTTAGGGTTAGGGGACGGGGACAGGGACGGTTTAGGGTACAGGTTACGGTAGGTCAACGGTTTAGGGTGAGCGTACATGTTAGTGTATGGTTTAGTGTTAGCGTACGGGTTAGGATTAGGGGACGGGTGAGGGTAAGGCTTCGGGTAAGGGTTAGGGTTAGGGTTAGGGTTAGGGTTAGGGGACGGGGACGGTGTAGGGTACAGGTTAGGGTACGACAACGGTTTATTGTGAGCGTACGTGTTAGGGTACGGGTTAGTGTTAGCGTACGGGTGAGGATTAGGGGACGGGTGAGGGTAAGGCTTCAGGTAAGGGTTAGGGTTAGGGTTAGGGTTAGGGTTAGGTTTAGAGAACGGGGATGGTGTAGGGTACAGTTTAGGGTACGACAATGGTTTAGGGTGAGCGTACGTGTTAGGGTACGGGTTAGTGTTAGCGTACGGGTTAGGATTAGGGGACGGGTGAGGGTAAGGCTTCGGGTAAGGGTTAGGGTTAGGATTAGGGTTAGGGTTAGGGGACGGGGACGGTTTAGGGTACATGTTAGGGTACGACAACGATTTAGGGTGAGCGTAGGTGTTAGGGTACGGATTAGTGTTAGCGTACGGGTTAGGATTAGGGGACGGCTGAGGGTAAGGCTTCGGGTAAGGGTTAGGTTTAGGGTTAGGGTTAGGGTTAGGGGACGAGAACGGTTTAGGGTACAGGTTAGTGTACGACAACGGTTTAGGGTGAGCCTACGTGTTAGGGTACGGGTTAATGTTAGCGTACGGGTTAGGATTAGGTGACGGGTGAGGGTAAGGCTTCGGGTAAGGGTTAGGGTTAGGGTTAGGGTTAGGGTTAGGGTACGGGGACAGGGACGGTTTAGGGTACAGGTTAGGGTGCGACAACGGTTTAGGGTGAGCGTATATTTTAGGGTATGGGTGAGTGTTAGCGTACGGGTTAGGATTAGAGGACGGGTGAGGGTAAGGCTTCGGGTAAGGTTTAGGGTTAGGGTTAGGTTTAGGGGACGGGGACGGGGACGGGGACGGTTTAGGGTACAGGTTAGGGTACGACCACTGTTTAGGGTGGAGCGTACGTGTTAGGGTACGGGTTAATGTTAGCGTACGGGTTAGGATTAGGGGACGGTTGAGCGTAAGGCTTCGGATAAGGGTTAGGGTTAGGGTTAGGGTTAGGGTTAGGGGACGGGGACGGTTTAGGGTACAGATTAGGGTACGACAATGGTTTCAGGTGAGCGTACGTGTTAGGGTACGTGTTAGTGTTAGCGTACGGGTTAGGATTAGGGGACGGGTGAGGGTAAGGCTTCGGGTAAGGGTTAGGGTTAAGGTTAGGGTTAGGGTTAGGGGACGGGGACGGTTTAGGGTACAGGTTAGGGTACGACAACGGTTTAGGGTGAGCGTACGTGTTAGGGTACGGGTTAGTGTTAGCGTACGGGTTAGGATTAGGGGACGGGTGAGGGTAAGGCTTCGGGTAAGGGTTAGGGTTAGGGTTAGGGTTACGGTTAGGGTTAGGGGACGGGGACGCTTTAGGGTACAGGTTAGGGTACGACAACGGTTTAGGGTGAGCGTACGTGTTAGGGTACGGGTTAGTGTTAGCGTACGGGTTAGGATTAGGGAACGGGTGAGGGTAAGGCTTCGGGTAAGGGTTAGGGTTAGGTTTAGGGTTAGGGTTAGTGTTAAGGGACGGGGACGGGGACGGTTTAGGGTACAGGTTAGGGTACGACAACGGTTTAGTTTGAGCGTACGTGTTAGGGTACGTGTTAGTGTTAGCGTACGGGTTAGGATTAGGGGACGGGTGAGGGTAAGACTTCGTTTAAGGGTTAGGGTTAGGGTTAGGGTTAGGGGACGGGGAAGGTTTAGGATACAGGTTAGGGTACGACAACGGTTTAGAGTGAGCGTACATGTTAGGGTACGGTTTAGTGTTAGCGTACGGGTTAGGATTAGGGGACGGGTGAGGGTAAGGCTTCGGGTAAGTGTTAGGGTTAGGTTTAGGGTTAGGTTTAGGGTTAGGGTTAGGGGACGGGGACGGTTTAGTGTACAGGTTAGGGTACGACAACGGTTTAGGGTGAGCGTACGTGTGAGGGTATGGGTTCGTGTTAGCGTAAGGGTTAGGATTAGGGGACGGGTGAGGTTAAGGCTTCGGGTAAGGGTTAGGGTTTGTGTTAGAGTTAGGTTTAGGGTTAGGGTTAGGGTACGGGGACGGTTTAGGGTAGAGGTTTGGGTACGACAACGGTTTAGGGTGAGCGTACGTGTTAGGGTACGGGTTAGTGTTAGCGTACGGGTTAGGATTAGGGGACGGGTGAGGGTAAGGCTTCGGGTAAGGGTTAGGGTTAGGGTTAGGGTTAGGATTAGGGGACAGGGACGGTTTAGGGTACAGTTTAGGGTACGACAACGGTTTAAGGTGAGCGTACGTGTTAGGGTATGGGTTAGCGTTTGCGTACGGGTTAGGAATAGGGGACGGGTGAGGTTAAGGCTTCGGGTAAGGGTTAGGGTTAGGGGACGAGGACGGGGACGGTTTAGGGTACAGGTTAGGGTACGACAACGGTTTAGGGTGAGCGTACGTGTTAGGGTACGGGTTAGTGTTAGCGTACGGGTTAGGATTAGGGGACGGGTGAGGGTAAGGCTTCGGGTAAGGTTTAGGGTTAGGGTTAGGGTTAGGGTTAAGGGACGGGCATGGGGACGGTTTAGGGTACAGGTTAGGGTACGACAACGGTTTAGGTTGAGCGTAAGTGTTAGGGTACGGGTTAGTGTTAGCGTACGGGTTAGGATTAGGGGACGGGTGAGTGTAAGACTTCGGGTAAGGGTTAGGGTTAGGGATAGGGTTAGGGGACGGGGACGGTTTAGGATACAGGTTAGGGTACGACAACGGTTTAGGGTGAGTGTACGTGTTAGGGTTCGGTTTAGTGTTAGCGTACGGGTTAGGATTAGGGGACGGGTGAGGGTAAGGCTTCGGGTAAGTGTTAGGGTTAGGGTTAGGGTTAGGTTTAGGGTTATGGGACGGGGACGGGGACGGTTTAGGGTACAGGTTAGGGTACGACAACGGTTTAGGGTGAGCGTACGTGTTAGGGTACGGGTTAGTGTTAGCGTACGGGTTAGGATTAGGGGACGGGTGAGGTTAAGGCTTCGGGTAAGGTTTAGGGATAGGGTTAGGGTTAGGGTTAGGGTTAGGTGACGGGGACGGGGACGATTTAGGGTACAGTTTAGGGTACGATAACGGTTTAGGTTGAGCGTACGTGTTAGGGTACGGGTTAGCGTTAGCGTACGGGTTATGATTAGGGGACGGTTGAGGGTAAGGATTCGGATAAGGGTTAGGGTTAGGGTTAGGGTTAGGGTTAAGGGACGGAGACGGTTTAGGATACAGGTTAGGGTACGACAACGGTTTAGGGTGAGCGTACGTGTTAGGGCACAGGTTAGTGTTAGCGTACGGGTTAGGATTAGGGGACGGGTTAGGGTAAGGCTTCGGGTAAGGGTTAGGGTTAGGGTTAGGGTTAGGGTTAGGGTTAGGGGACGGGGACGGTTTAGGCTACAGGTTAGTGTACGACAACGGTTTAGGGTGAGCGTACGTGTTAGGGTAAGTTTTAGTGTTAGCGTACGGGTTAGGATTAGGGGACGGGTGAGGGTAAGGCTTCGGGTAAGGGTTAGGGTTAGGGTTAGGGTTAGGGTTAGGGGACGGGGACGGGGACGGTTTAGGCTACAGGTTAGGGTACGACAACGGTTTAGGGTGAGCGTACGTGTTAGGGTAAGTGTTAGTGTTAGCGTACGGGTTAGGATTAGGGGACGGGTGAGGGTAAGGCTTCGGGTAAGGGTTAGGGTTAGGGTTAGGGTTAGGGGACGGGGACGGGTTAGGGTACAGGTTAGAGTACGACAACGGTTTAGGGTGAGCGTACGTGTTAGGGTACGGGTTAGTGTTAGCGTACGGGTTAGGATTAGGGGACGGGTGAGGGTAAGGCTTCGGGTAAGTGTTAGGGTTAGGGTTATGGTTAGGGTTAGGGGACGGGGACGGTTTAGGGTACAGGTAAGGGTACGACAACGGTTTAGGGTGAGCGTACGTGTTAGGGTACGGGTTAGTGTTAGCGTACGGGTTAGGATTAGGGGACGGGTGAGGGTAAGGCTTTGGGTAAGGGTTAGGGTTAGGGTTAGGGTTAGGGTTAGGGGACGGGGACGGTTTAGGGTACATGTTAGCGTACGACAACGATTTACGGTGAGCGTAGGTGTTAGGGTACGGATTAGTGTTAGCGTACGGGTTAGGATTAGGGCACGGGTGAGGGTAAGGCTTCGGGTAAGGGTTAGGGTTAGGGTTAGGGTTAGGGTTAGGGGACGAGAACGGTTTAGGGTACAGGTTAGTGAAGGACAATGGTTTAGGGTGAGCGTATGTGTTAGGGTACGGGTTAGTGTTAGCGTACGGGTTAGGATTAGGGGACGGATGAGGGTAAGGCTTCGGGTAAGGGTTAGGGTTAGGGTTAGGGTTAGGGTTAGGGGACGGGACAGGGACGATTTACGGTACAGGTTAGGGTGCGACAACGGTTTAGGGTGAGCGTACATGTTAGGGTATGGGTGAGTGTTAGCGTACGGGTTAGGATTAGAGGACGGGTGAGGGTAAGGCTTCGGGTAAGGGTTAGGGTTAGGGTTAGGGGACGGGGACGGGGACGGGGACGGGGACGGTTTAGGGTACAGGTTAGGGTACGACAACGGATTAGGGTGAGCGTACGTGTTAGGGTACGGGTTAGTGTTAGCGTACGGGTTAGGATTAGGGGACGGGTGAGGGTAAGGCTTCGGGTAAAGTTTAGGGTTAGGGTTAGGGTTAGGGGACGGGGACGGGGACGGGGACGGTTTAGGGTACAGTTTAGGGTACGACAACGGTTTAGGGTGAGCGTACGTGTTAGGGTACGATTTAGTGTTAGCGTACGGGTGAGGATTAGGGGACGGGTGAGGATAAGGCTTCGGGTAAGGGTTAGGGTTAGGGTTAGGGTTAGGGTTAGGGTTAGGGGACGGGGACGGTTTAGGCTACAGGTTAGGGTACGACAACGGTTTAGGGTGAGCGTACGTGTTAGGGTAAGTGTTAGTGTTAGCGTACGGGTTAGGATTAGGGGACGGGTGAGGGTAAGCCTTCGGGTAAGGGTTAGGGTTAGGGTTAGGGTTAGGGGACGGGGACGGGGACGGGGACGGTTTAGGCTACAGGTTAGGGTACGACAACGGTTTAGGGTGAGCGTACGTGTTAGCGTAAGTGTTAGTGTTAGCGTACGGGTTAGGATTAGGGGACGGGTGAGGGTAAGGCTTCGGGTAAGGGTTAGGGTTAGGGTTAGGGTTAGGGGACGGGGACGGGTTAGGGTACAGGTTAGAGTACGACAACGGTTTAGGGTGAGCGTACGTGTTAGGGTACGGGTTAGTGTTAGCGTACGGGTTAGGATTAGGGGACGGGTGAGGGTAAGGCTTCGGGTAAGTGTTAGGGTTAGGGTTATGGTTAGGGTTAGGGGACGGGGACGGTTTAGGGTACAGGTAAGGGTACGACAACGGTTTAGGGTGAGCGTACGTGTTAGGGTACGGGTTAGTGTTAGCGTACGGGTTAGGATTAGGGGACGGGTGAGGGTAAGGCTTCGGGTAAGGGTTAGGGTTAGGGTTAGGGTTAGGGGACGGGGACGGGGACAGGGACGATTTACGGTACAGGTTAGGGTGCGACAACGGTTTAGGGTGAGCGTACATGTTAGGGTATGGGTGAGTGTTAGCGTACGGGTTAGGATTAGAGGACGGGTGAGGGTAAGGCTTCGGGTAAGGGTTAGGGTTAGGGTTAGGGGACGGGGACGGGGACGGGGACGGGGACGGTTTAGGGTACAGTTTAGGATACGTCAACGGGTTAGGGTGAGCGTACGTGTTAGGGTACGGGTTAGTGTTAGTGTACGGGTTAGGATTAGGGGATGGGTGAGGGTAAGGCTTCGGGTAAGGGTTAGAGTTAGGGTTAGGGTTAGGGTTAGGGTTAGGGGAAGGGGACGGTTTAGGGTACAGTTTAGGGTACGACAACGGTTCAGGGTGAGCGTACGTGTTAGGGTACGGGTTAGTGTTAGCGTACGGGTGAGGATTAGGGGACGGGTGAGTGTAAGGCTTCGGGTAAGGGTTAGGGTTTGGGTTAGGGTTAGGGTTAGGGTTAGGGGACGGGGACGGTTTAGGGTACAGGTTAGTGTACGACAACGGTTTAGGGTTAGCGTACATGTTAGGGTACGGTTTAGTGTTAGCGTACGGGTTAGGATTAGGGGACGGGTTAGGGTAAGGCTTCGGGAAAGGGTTAGGGTTAGGGTTAGGGTTAGGGTTAGGAGACGGGCACGGGGACGGTTTAGGGTACAGGTTAGTGTACGACAACGGTTTATTGTGAGCGTACGTGTTAGGGTACGGGTTAGTGTTAGCGTACGGATAAGGATTAGGAGACGGGTGAGGGTAAGGCTTCGGGTAAGGGTTAGGGTTAGGGTTAGGGTTAGGGTTAGGGGACGGGGACAGGGACGGTTTAGGGTACAGGTTACGGTAGGTCAACGGTTTAGGGTGAGCGTACATGTTAGTGTATGGTTTAGTGTTAGCGTACGGGTTAGGATTAGGGGACGGGTGAGGGTAAGGCTTCGGGTAAGGGTTAGGGTTAGGGTTAGGGTTAGGGTTAGGGGACGGGGACGGTGTAGGGTAGAGGTTAGGGTACGACAACGGTTTAGGGTGAGCGTACGTGTTAGGGTACGGGTTAGTGTTAGGGTACGGTTTAGGATTAGGTGACGGGTGAGGGTAAGGCTTCGGGTAAGGTTTAGGGTTAGGGTTAGGGTTAGGGGACGAGAACGGTTTAGGGTACAGGTTAGTGTACGACAACGGTTTAGGGTGAGCCTACGTGTTAGGGTACGGGTTAATGTTAGCGTACGGATTAGGATTAGGTGACGGGTGAGGGTAAGGCTTCGGGTAAGGGTTAGGGTTAGGGTTAGGGTTAGGGTTAGGGTACGGGGACAGGGACGGTTTAGGGTACAGGTTAGGGTGCGACAACGGTTTAGGGTGAGCGTACATTTTAGGGTATGGGTGAGTGTTAGCGTACGGGTTAGGATTAGAGGACGGGTGAGGGTAAGGCTTCGGGTAAGGTTTAGGGTTAGGGTTAGGTTTAGGGGACGGGGACGGGGACGGGGACGGTTTAGGGTACAGGTTAGGGTACGACCACTGTTTAGGGTGGAGCGTACGTGTTAGGGTACGGGTTAATGTTAGCGTACGGGTTAGGATTAGGGGACGGTTGAGCGTAAGGCTTCGGGTAAGGGTTAGGGTTAGGGTTAGGGTTAGGGTTAGGGGACGGGGACGGTTTAGGGTACAGATTAGGGTACGACAATGGTTTCAGGTGAGCGTACGTGTTAGGGTACGTGTTAGTGTTAGCGTACGGGTTAGGATTAGGGGACGGGTGAGGGTAAGGCTTCGGGTAAGGGTTAGGGTTAAGGTTAGGGTTAGGGTTAGGGGACGGGGACGGTTTAGGGTACAGGTTAGGGTACGACAACGGTTTAGGGTGAGCGTACGTGTTAGGGTACGGGTTAGTGTTAGCGTACGGGTTAGGATTAGGGGACGGGTGAGGGTAAGGCTTCGGGTAAGGGTTAGGGTTAGGGTTAGGGTTACGGTTAGGGTTAGGGGACGGGGACGCTTTAGGGTACAGGTTAGGGTACGACAACGGTTTAGGGTGAGCGTACGTGTTAGGGTACGGGTTAGTGTTAGCGTACGGGTTAGGATTAGGGAACGGGTGAGGGTAAGGCTTCGGGTAAGGGTTAGGGTTAGGTTTAGGGTTAGGGTTAGTGTTAAGGGACGGGGACGGGGACGGTTTAGGGTACAGGTTAGGGTACGACAACGGTTTAGTTTGAGCGTACGTGTTAGGGTACGTGTTAGTGTTAGCGTACGGGTTAGGATTAGGGGACGGGTGAGGGTAAGACTTCGTTTAAGGGTTAGGGTTAGGGTTAGGGTTAGGGGACGGGGAAGGTTTAGGATACAGGTTAGGGTACGACAACGGTTTAGAGTGAGCGTACATGTTAGGGTACGTTTTAGTGTTAGCGTACGGGTTAGGATTAGGGGACGGGTGAGGGTAAGGCTTCGGGTAAGTGTTAGGGTTAGGTTTAGGGTTAGGTTTAGGGTTAGGGTTAGGGGACGGGGACGGTTTAGTGTACAGGTTAGGGTACGACAACGGTTTAGGGTGAGCATACGTGTGAGGGTATGGGTTCGTGTTAGCGTAAGGGTTAGGATTAGGGGACGGGTGAGGTTAAGGCTTCGGGTAAGGGTTAGGGTTTGTGTTAGAGTTAGGTTTAGGGTTAGGGTTAGGGTACGGGGACGGTTTAGGGTAGAGTTTTGGGTACGACAACGGTTTAGGGTGAGCGTATGTGTTAGGGTACGGGTTAGTGTTAGCGTACGGGTTAGGATTAGGGGACGGGTGAGGGTAAGACTTCGGGTAAAGTTTAGGGTTAGGGTTAGGATTAGTGTTAGGGTTAGGGGACGGGGACAGTTATGATTTACGGTACAGGTTAGGGTACGACCACTGTTTAGGGTTGAGCGTACGTGTTAGGGTACGGGTTAACGTTAGCGTACGGGTTAGGATTAGGGGACGGTTGAGCGTAAGGCTTCGGGTAAGGGTTAGGGTTAGGGTTAGGGTTAGGGTTAGGGGACGGGGACGGTTTAGGGTACAGATTAGGGTACGACAATGGTTTCAGGTGAGCGTACGTGTTAGGGTACGTGTTAGTGTTAGCGTACGGGTTAGGATTAGGGGACGGGTGAGGGTAAGGCTTCGGGTAAGGGTTAGGGTTAAGGTTAGGGTTAGGGTTAGGGGACGGGGACGGTTTAGGGTACAGGTTAGGGCACGACAACGGTTTAGGGTGAGCGTACGTGTTAGGGTACGGGTTAGTGTTAGCGTACGGGTTAGGATTAGGGGACGGGTGAGGGTAAGGCTTCGGGTAAGGGTTAGGGTTAGGGTTAGGGTTACGGTTAGGGTTAGGGGACGGGGACGCTTTAGGGTACAGGTTAGGGTACGACAACGGTTTAGGGTGAGCGTACGTGTTAGGGTACGGGTTAGTGTTAGCGTACGGGTTAGGATTAGGGGACGGGTGAGGGTAAGGCTTCGGGTAAGGGTTAGGGTTAGGTTTAGGGTTAGGGTTAGTGTTAAGGGACGGGGACGGGGACGGTTTAGGGTACAGGTTAGGGTACGACAACGGTTTAGGTTGAGTGTACGTGTTAGGGTACGGGTTAGTGTTAGCGTACGGGTTAGGATTAGGGGACGGGTGAGGGTAAGACTTCGTTTAAGGGTTAGGGTTAGGGTTAGGGTTAGGGGACGGGGAAGGTTTAGGATACAGGTTAGGGTACGACAACGGTTTAGAGTGAGCGTACATGTTAGGGTACGGTTTAGTGTTAGCGTACGGGTTAGGATTAGGGGACGGGTGAGGGTAAGGCTTCGGGTAAGTGTTAGGGTTAGGTTTAGGGTTAGGTTTAGGGTTAGGGGACGGGGACGGGGACAGTTTAGGGTACAGGTTAGGGTACGACAACGGTTTAGGGTGAGCGTAAGTGTTAGGGTACGGGTAAGTGTTAGCGTACGGGTTAGGATTAGGGGACGGGTGAGGGTAAGGCTTCGGGTAAGGGTTAGGTTTAGGGTTAGGGTTAGGGTTAGGGTTAGGTGACGGGGACGGGGACGATTTAGGGTACAGTTTAGGGTACGACAACTGTTTAGGGTGAGCGTACGTGTTAGGGTACGGGTTAGTGTTAGCGTACGGGTTAGGATTAGGGGACGGGTGAGGGTAAGGTTTCGGGTAAGGGTTAGGTTTAGGGTTAGGGTTAGGGATAAGGGACGGAGACGGTTTAGGATACAGGTTAGGGTACGACAACGGTTTAGTGTGAGCGTACGTGTTATGGCACAGGTTAGTGTTAGCGTACGGGTTAGGATTAGGGAACGGGTGAGGGTAAGGCTTCGGGTAAGTGTTAGGGTTAGGGTTAGGGTTAGTGTTAGGGTTAGGGTTAGGGTTAGGGGACGGGGACCGTTTAGGGTACAGGTTAGGGTACGACAACGGTTTAGTGTGAGCGTACGTGTTAGGTTACGGGTTAGTGTTAGCGTACGGGTTAGGATTAGGGGACGGGTGAGGGTAAGGGTTCGGGTAAGGGTTAGGGTTATGGTTAGGGTTAGGGTTAGGGGGCGGGGATGGTTTAGGGTACAGGTTAGGGTACGACAACGGTTTAGGGTGAGCGTACGTTTTGGGTACGGGTTAGTGTTACCGTACGGTTTAGGATTAGGGGACGGGTGAGGGTAAGGCTTCGGGTAAGGGTTAGGGTTAGGGTTAGGGTTAGGGTTAGGGGATGGGGACGGGGACGGTTTAGGGTATAGGTTAGGGTACGACAACGGTTTAGGGTGAGCGTACGTGTTAGGGTACGTGTTACTGTTAGCGTACGGGTTAGGATTAGGGGACGGGTGAGGGTAAGGCTTCGTGTAAGGGTTAGGGTTAGGGTTAGGTTTAGGGTTAGGGGACGGGGACGGTTTAAGGTACAGGTTAGGGTACGACAATGGTTTAGGGTGAGTGTACGTGTTAAGGTATGGGTTAGTGTTAGCGTACGGGTTAGGTTTAGGGGACGGGTGAGTGTAAGGCTTCTGGTAAGGGTTAGGTTTACGGTTAGGGTTAGGGTTAGGGTTAGGGGACGGGGACGTTTTAGGGTACAGGTTAGTGTACGACAACGGTTTAGGGTGAGCTTACGTGTTAGGGTACGGGTTAGTGTTCGCGTACGGGTTAGGATTAGGGGACGGGTGAGGGTAAGGCTTCGGGTAAGGGTTAGGGTTAGTGTTAGGTTTAGGGTTAGGGTTAGGGGACGGGGACGGTTTAGGGTACAGGTTAGGGTACGACAACGGTTTAGAGTGAGCGTACGTGTTAGGGTACGGGTTAGTGTTAGCGTACGGGTTAGGATTAGGGGACGGGTGAGGGTAAGGCTTCGGGTAAGGGTTAGGGTTAGGGATAGGGTTAGGGTTAGGGGACGGGGACGGGGAGGGTTTAGGGTACAGGTTAGGGTACGTCAACGGTTTAGGGTGAGCGTATGGGTTAGGGAACGGGTTAGTGTTAGCGTACGGGTTAGGATTAGGGGAAGGGTGAGTGTAAGGTTTCGGGTAAGGGTTAGGGTTAGGGTTAGGGTTAGGGTTAGGGGACGGGGAATGTTTAGGGTACAGGTTAGGGTACGACAATGTTTTAGGGTGAGCGTACGTGTTAGGGTACGGGTTAGTGTTAGCGTACGGGTTAGGATTAGGGGTCGGGTGAGTGTAAGGCTTCGGGTAAGGTTTAGGGTTAGGGTTAGGGTTAGGGTTAGGGTTAGGGGACGGGGACGATTTAGGGTACAGGTTAGGGTACGACAACGGTTTAGGGTGAGCGTACGTGTTAGAGTACGGTTTAGTGTTAGCGTACGGGTTAGGAATAGGGGACGGGTGAGGCTAAGGCTTTGGGTAAGGGTTAGGGTTAGGGTTAGGGTTAGGGTTAGGGTTAGGGGACGGGGACGGTTTAGGGTACATGTTAGGGTACGACAACGGTTTAGGGTGAGCGTACGTGTTAGGGTACGGGTTAGTGTTAGCGTACGGGTTAGGATTAGGGGACAGGTGAGGGTAAGGCTTCGGGAAAGGGTTAGGGTTAGGGTTAGGGTTAGGGTTAGGGGACGGGGACGGGGACGGTTTAGGGTACAGGTTAGTGTACGACAACGGTTTAGGGTGAGCGTACGTGTTAGGGTACGGGTTAGTGTTAGCGTACGGGTTAGGAGTAGGGGACGGGTGAGGGTAAGGCTTCGGGTAAGGGTTAGGGTTAGGGTTAGGGTTAGGGTTAGGGTTAGGGGACGGGGATGGTTTAGGGTACAGGTTAGGGTACGACAACGGTTTAGGGTGAACGTACGTGTTAGGGGACGGGTTAGTGTTAGCGTACGGGTTAGGATTAGGGGACGGGTGAGGGTAAGGCTTCGGGTAAGCGTTAGGGTTAGGGTTAGGGTTAGGTTTAGGGTTAGGGGACGGGGACGGTTTAGGGTACAGTTTAGGGTACGACAACGATTTAGGGTGAGCGTACGTGTTAGGGTACGGGTTAGTGTTAGCGTACGGGTTAGGATTATGGGACGGGTGAGTGTAAGGCTTCGGGTAAGTGTTAGGGTTAGGGTTAGGGTTAGGGGACAGGGACGGTTTAGGGTACAGGTTAGGGTACGACAACGGTTTAGGGTGAGCGTACGTTTTAGGGTACGGGTTAGTGTTAGCGTACGGGTTAGGATTAGGGGACGGTTGAGTGTAAGGCTTCGGGTAAGGGTTAGGGTTAGGGTTAGGGTTAGGGTTAGGGTTAGGGGACGGGGACGGTTTAGGGTACATGTTAGGGTACGACAACGATTTAGGGTGAGCGTAGGTGTTAGGGTACGGATTAGTGTTAGCGTACGGGTTAGGATTAGGGGACGGGTGAGGGTAAGGCTTCGGGAAAGGGTTAGGGTTAGGGTTAGGTTTAGGGTTAGGGTTAGGCTTAGGGGACGGGGACGGTTTAGGGTACAGGTTAATTTACGACAACTGTTTAGGGTGAGCGTACGTGTTAGGGTACGGGTTAGTGATAGCGTACGGGTTAGGATTAGGGTACGAGTGAGGGTAAGGCTTCGGGTAAGGGTTAGGGTTAGGGTTAGGGTTAGGGTTAGGGTTAGGGGACGGGGACGGTTTAGGATACAGGTTAGTGTACGTCAACGGTTTAGGGTGAGCGTACGTGTTAGGGTACGGGTTAGTGTTAGCGTACGGGTTAGGATTAGGAGACGGCTGAGGGTAAGGCTTCGGGAAAGTGTTAGGGTTAGGGTTAGGGTTAGGGTAAGGGGACGGGCACGGGGACGGTTTAGGGTACAGGTTTGGGTACGACAACGGTTTAGGGTGAGCGTACGTGTTAGTGTACGGGTTAGTGTTAGCGTACGGTTTAGGATTAGGAGACGGGTTAGGATAAGGCTTCGGGTAAGGGTTAGGGTTAGGGTTAGTGTTAGGGGACGGGGACGGTTTAGGGTACAAGTTAGGGTACGACAACGGTTTAGGGTGAGCGTACGTGTTAGGGTACGGGTTAGTGTTAGCGTACGGGTTAGGATTAGGGGACGGGTGAGGGTAAGGCTATGTGTAAGGGTTAGAGTTAGGGTTAGGGTTAGGGTTAGGGTTAGGGGACGGGGACAGGGACGGTTTAGGGTACAGGTTACGGTAGGTCAACGGTTTAGGGTGAGTGTACGTGTTAGGGTACGGGTTAGTGTTAGCGTACGGGTTAGGATTAGGGGACGGGTGAGGGAAAGGCTTCGGGTAAGGGTTAGGGTTAGGGTTAGGGGACGGGGACGGGGACGGGTTAGGGTACAGGTTAGGGTACGTCAACTGTTAAGTGTGAGCATACGTGTTAGGGTACGGGTTAGTGTTAGTGTACGGGTTAGGATTAGGGGACGGGTGAGGGTAAGGCTTCGGGTAAGGGTTAGGGTTAGGGTTAGGGTTAGAGTTAGGGTTAGTGTTAGGGGACGGGGACGGTTTAGGGTACAGGTTAGGGTACGACAACGGTTTAGGGTGAGCGTACGTGTTAGGGTACGGGTTAGTGTTAGGGTACGGGTTAGGATTAGGGGACGGGTGAGGGTAAGGCCTCGGGTAAGGGTTAGGGTTAGGGTTAGGGTTAGGGTTAGGGTTAGGGGAAGGGGACGGTTTAGGGTACAGTTTAGGGTACGACAATGGTTTAGGGTGAGCGTACGTGTTAGGGTACGGGTTAGTGTTAGCGTACGGGTGAGGATTAGGGGACGGGTGAGTGTAAGGCTTCGGGTAAGGGTTAGGGTTTGGGTTAGGGTTAGGGTTAGGGTTAGGGGACGGGGACGGTTTAGGGTACAGGTTAGTGTACGACAACGGTTTAGGGTTAGCGTACATGTTAGGGTACGGGTTAGTGTTAGCGTACGGGTTAGGATTAGGGCACGGGTTAGGGTAAGGCTTCGGGAAAGGGTTAGGGTTAGGGTTAGGGTTAGGGTTAGGGGACGGGCACGGGGACGGTTTAGGGTACAGCTTAGTGTACGACAACGGTTTATTGTGAGCGTACGTGTTAGGGTACGGGTTAGTGTTAGCGTACGGATAAGGATTAGGAGACGGGTGAGGGTAAGGCTTCGGGTAAGGGTTCGGGTTAGGGTTAGGGTTAGGGGACGGGGACGGTTTAGGGTACAAGTTAGGGTACGACAAAGGTTTAGGGTGAGCGTACGTGTTAGGGTACGGTTTAGTGTTAGCGTACGGGTTAGGATTAGGGGACGGGTGAGGGTAAGGCTTCGGGTAAGGGTTAGGGTTAGGGTTAGGTTTAGGGTTAGGGGACGGGGACGGTTTAGGGTACAGGTTAGGGTACGACAACGGTTTAGGGTGAGCGTACGTGTTAGGGTACGGTTTAGTGTTAGCGTACGGGTTAGGATTAGGGGACGGGTGAGGGTAAGGCTTTGGGTAAGGGTTAGAGTTAGGGTTAGGGTTAGGGTTAGGGTTAGGGGACGGGGACAGGGACGGTTTAGGGTACAGGTTACGGTAGGTCAATGGTTTAGGGTGAGCGTACATGTTAGTGTATGGTTTAGTGTTAGCGTACGGGTTAGGATTAGGGGACGGGTGAGGGTAAGGCTTCGGGTAAGGGTTAGGGTTAGGGTTAGGGTTAGGGGACGGGGACGGTTTAGGGTACAGGTTAGGGTACGACAACGGTTTAGGGTGAGCGTACGTGTTAGGGTACGGGTTAGTGTTAGCGTACGGGTTAGGATTAGGGGACGGGTGAGGGTAAGGCTTCGGGTAAGTGTTAGGTTTAGGGTTATGGTTAGGGTTAGGGGACGGGGACGGTTTAGGTTACAGGTTAGGGTACGACAACGGTTTAGGTTGAGCGTACGTGTTAGGGTACGGGTTAGTGTTAGCGTACGGTTTAGGATTAGGTGACGGGTGAGGGTAAGGCTTCGGGTAAGGTTTAGGGTTAGGGTTAGGTTTAGGGGTCGGGGACGGTTTAGGGTACAAGTTAGGGTACGACAACGGTTTAGGGTGAGCGTACGTGTTAGGGTACGGGTTAGTGTTAGCGTACGGGTGAGGATTAGGGGACGGGTGAGGGTAAGGCTTCAGGTAAGGGTTAGGGTTAGGGTTAGGGTTAGGGTTAGGGTTAGAGAACGGGGATGGTGTAGGGTACAGTTTAGGGTACGACAACGGTTTAGGGTGAGCGTACGTGTTACGGTACGGGTTAGTGTTAGCGTACGGGTTAGGATTAGGAGACGGGTGAGGGTAAGGCTTCGGGTAAGGGTTAGGGTTAGGATTAGGTTTAAGGTTAGGGGACGGGGACGGTTTAGGGTACATGTTAGGGTACGACAACGATTTAGGGTGAGCGTAGGTGTTAGGGTACGGGTTAGTGTTAGCGTACGGGTTAGGATTAGGGGACGGCTGAGGGTAAGGCTTTGGGTAAGGGTTAGGGTTAGGGTTAGGGTTAGGGTTAGGGGACGAGAACGGTTTAGGGTACAGGTTAGTGTACGACAACGGTTTAGGGTGAGCGTACGTGTTAGGGTACGGGTTAGTGTTAGCGTACGGGTTAGCATTAGGGGACGGGTGAGGGTAAGGCTTCGGGTAAGGGTTAGGTTTAGGGATAGGGTTAGGGTTAGGGGACGGGGACGGGGAGGGTTTAGGGTACAGGTTAGGGTACGTCAACGGTTTAGGGTGAGCGTATGGGTTAGGGAACGGGTTAGTGTTAGCGTACGGGTTAGGATTAGGGGAAGGGTGAGTGTAAGGTTTCGGGTAAGGGTTAGGGTTAGGGTTAGGGTTAGGGTTAGGGGACGGGGAATGTTTAGGGTACAGGTTCGGGTACGACAATGTTTTAGGGTGAGCGTACGTGTTAGGGTACGGGTTAGTGTTAGCGTACGGGTTAGGATTAGGGGTCGGGTGAGTGTAAGGCTTCGGGTAAGGTTTAGGGTTAGGGTTAGGGTTAGGGTTAGGGGACGGGGACGATTTAGGGTACAGGTTAGGGTACGACAACGGTTTAGGGTGAGCGTACGTGTTAGAGTACGGTTTAGTGTTAGCGTACGGGTTAGGAATAGGGGACGGGTGAGGCTAAGGCTTTGGGTAAGGGTTAGGGTTAGGGTTAGGGTTAGGGTTAGGGTTAGGGGACGGGGACGGTTTAGGGTACATGTTAGGGTACGACAACGGTTTAGGGTGAGCGTACGTGTTAGGGTACGGGTTAGTGTTAGCGTACGGGTTAGGATTAGGGGACGGGTGAGGGTAAGGCTTCGGGAAAGGGTTAGGGTTAGGGTTAGGGTTAGGGTTAGGGGACGGGGACGGGGACGGTTTAGGGTACAGGTTAGTGTACGACAACGGTTTAGGGTGAGCGTACGTGTTAGGGTACGGGTTAGTGTTAGCGTACGGGTTAGGAGTAGGGGACGGGTGAGGGTAAGGCTTCGGGTAAGGGTTAGGGTTAGGGTTAGGGTTAGGGTTAGGGTTAGGGGACGGGGATGGTTTAGGGTACAGGTTAGGGTACGACAACGGTTTAGGGTGAACGTACGTGTTAGGGGACGGGTTAGTGTTAGCGTACGGGTTAGGATTAGGGGACGGGTGAGGGTAAGGCTTCGGGTAAGCGTTAGGGTTAGGGTTAGGGTTAGGTTTAGGGTTAGGGGACGGGGACGGTTTAGGGTACAGTTTAGGGTACGACAACGATTTAGGGTGAGCGTACGTGTTAGGGTACGGGTTAGTGTTAGCGTACGGGTTAGGATTATGGGACGGGTGAGTGTAAGGCTTCGGGTAAGTGTTAGGGTTAGGGTTAGGGTTAGGGGACAGGGACGGTTTAGGGTACAGGTTAGGGTACGACAACGGTTTAGGGTGAGCGTACGTTTTAGGGTACGGGTTAGTGTTAGCGTACGGGTTAGGATTAGGGGACGGTTGAGTGTAAGGCTTCGGGTAAGGGTTAGGGTTAGGGTTAGGGTTAGGGTTAGGGTTAGGGGACGGGGACGGTTTAGGGTACATGTTAGGGTACGACAACGATTTAGGGTGAGCGTAGGTGTTAGGGTACGGATTAGTGTTAGCGTACGGGTTAGGATTAGGGGACGGGTGAGGGTAAGGCTTCGGGAAAGTGTTAGGGTTAGGGTTAGGTTTAGGGTTAGGGTTAGGCTTAGGGGACGGGGACGGTTTAGGGTACAGGTTAATTTACGACAACTGTTTAGGGTGAGCGTACGTGTTAGGGTACGGGTTAGTGATAGCGTACGGGTTAGGATTAGGGTACGAGTGAGGGTAAGGCTTCGGGTAAAGTTTAGGGTTAGGGTTAGGGTTAGGGTTAGGGGACGGGGACGGGGACGGTTTAGGGTACAGGTTAGGGTACGACAACGGTTTAGGGTGAGTGTACGTGTTAGGATACGGGTTAGTGTTAGCGTACGGGTTAGGATTAGGGGACGGGTGAGTGTAAGGCTTCGGGTAAGGGTTAGGGTTAGGGTTAGGGTTAGGCTTAGGGTTAGGGGACGGGGACGGTTTAGGATACAGGTTAGTGTACGTCAACGGTTTAGGGTGAGCGTACGTGTTAGGGTACGGGTTAGTGTTAGCGTACGGGTTAGGATTAGGAGACGGCTGAGTGTAAGGCTTCGGGAAAGTGTTAGGGTTAGGGTTAGGGTTAGGGTAAGGGGACGGGCACGGGGACGGTTTAGGGTACAGGTTTGGGTACGACAACGGTTTAGGGAGAGCGTACGTGTTAGTGTACGGGTTAGTGTTAGCGTACGGTTTAGGATTAGGAGACGGGTTAGGATAAGGCTTCGGGTAAGGGTTAGGGTTAGGGTTAGTGTTAGGGGACGGGGACGGTTTAGGGTACAAGTTAGGGTACGACAACGGTTTAGGGTGAGCGTACGTGTTAGGGTACGGGTTAGTGTTAGCGTACGGGTTAGGATTAGGGGACGGGTGAGGGTAAGGCTATGGGTAAGGGTTAGAGTTAGGGTTAGGGTTAGGGTTAGGGTTAGGGGACGGGGACAGGGACGGTTTAGGGTACAGGTTACGGTAGGTCAACGGTTTAGGGTGAGTGTACGTGTTAGGGTACGGGTTAGTGTTAGCGTACGGGTTAGGATTAGGGGACGGGTGAGGGAAAGGCTTCGGGTAAGGGTTAGGGTTAGGGTTAGGGGACGGGGACGGGGACGGTTTAGGGTACAGGTTAGGGTACGACAACGGTTTAGGGTGAGCGTACGTGTTAGGGTATGGGTTAGTGTTAGGGTACGGGTTAGGATTAGGGGACGGGTGAGGGTAAGGCCTCGGGTAAGGGTTAGGGTTAGGGTTAGGGTTAGGGTTAGGGTTAGGGGAAGGGGACGGTTTAGGGTACAGTTTAGGGTACGACAACGGTTTAGGGTGAGCGTACGTGTTAGGGTACGGGTTAGTGTTAGCGTACGGGTGAGGATTAGGGGACGGGTGAGTGTAAGGCTTCGGGTAAGGGTTAGGGTTTGGGTTAGGGTTAGGGTTAGGGTTAGGGGACGGGGACGGTTTAGGGTACAGGTTAGTGTACGACAACGGTTTAGGGTTAGCGTACATGTTAGGGTACGGGTTAGTGTTAGCGTACGGGTTAGGATTAGGGCACGGGTTAGGGTAAGGCTTCGGGAAAGGGTTAGGGTTAGGGTTAGGGTTAGGGTTAGGGGACGGGCACGGGGACGGTTTAGGGTACAGCTTAGTGTACGACAACGGTTTATTGTGAGCGTACGTGTTAGGGTACGGGTTAGTGTTAGCGTACGGATAAGGATTAGGAGACGGGTGAGGGTAAGGCTTCGGGTAAGGGTTCGGGTTAGGGTTAGGGTTAGGGGACGGGGACGGTTTAGGGTACAAGTTAGGGTACGACAAAGGTTTAGGGTGAGCGTACGTGTTAGGGTACGGTTTAGTGTTAGCGTACGGGTTAGGATTAGGGGACGGGTGAGGGTAAGGCTTCGGGTAAGGGTTAGGGTTAGGGTTAGGTTTAGGGTTAGGGGACGGGGACGGTTTAGGGTACAGGTTAGGGTACGACAACGGTTTAGGGTGAGCGTACGTGTTAGGGTACGGTTTAGTGTTAGCGTACGGGTTAGGATTAGGGGACGGGTGAGGGTAAGGCTTTGGGTAAGGGTTAGAGTTAGGGTTAGGGTTAGGGTTAGGGTTAGGGGACGGGGACAGGGACGGTTTAGGGTACAGGTTACGGTAGGTCAATGGTTTAGGGTGAGCGTACATGTTAGTGTATGGTTTAGTGTTAGCGTACGGGTTAGGATTAGGGGACGGGTGAGGGTAAGGCTTCGGGTAAGGGTTAGGGTTAGGGTTAGGGTTAGGGGACGGGGACGGTTTAGGGTACAGGTTAGGGTACGACAACGGTTTAGGGTGAGCGTACGTGTTAGGGTACGGGTTAGTGTTAGCGTACGGGTTAGGATTAGGGGACGGGTGAGGGTAAGGCTTCGGGTAAGTGTTAGGTTTAGGGTTATGGTTAGGGTTAGGGGACGGGGACGGTTTAGGTTACAGGTTAGGGTACGACAACGGTTTAGGTTGAGCGTACGTGTTAGGGTACGGGTTAGTGTTAGCGTACGGTTTAGGATTAGGTGACGGGTGAGGGTAAGGCTTCGGGTAAGGTTTAGGGTTAGGGTTAGGTTTAGGGGTCGGGGACGGTTTAGGGTACAAGTTAGGGTACGACAACGGTTTAGGGTGAGCGTACGTGTTAGGGTACGGGTTAGTGTTAGCGTACGGGTGAGGATTAGGGGACGGGTGAGGGTAAGGCTTCAGGTAAGGGTTAGGGTTAGGGTTAGGGTTAGGGTTAGGGTTAGAGAACGGGGATGGTGTAGGGTACAGTTTAGGGTACGACAACGGTTTAGGGTGAGCGTACGTGTTACGGTACGGGTTAGTGTTAGCGTACGGGTTAGGATTAGGAGACGGGTGAGGGTAAGGCTTCGGGTAAGGGTTAGGGTTAGGATTAGGGTTAAGGTTAGGGGACGGGGACGGTTTAGGGTACATGTTAGGGTACGACAACGATTTAGGGTGAGCGTAGGTGTTAGGGTACGGGTTAGTGTTAGCGTACGGGTTAGGATTAGGGGACGGCTGAGGGTAAGGCTTTGGGTAAGGGTTAGGGTTAGGGTTAGGGTTAGGGTTAGGGGACGAGAACGGTTTAGGGTACAGGTTAGTGTACGACAACGGTTTAGGGTGAGCGTACGTGTTAGGGTACGGGTTAATGTTAGCGTACGGGTTAGGATTAGGGGACGGGTGAGGGTAAGGCTTCGGGTAAGGGTTAGGGTTAGGGTTAGGGTTAGGGTTAGGGGACGGGGACAGGGACGGTTTAGGGTACAGGTTAGGGTGCGACAACGGTTTAGGGTGAGCGTACATTTTAGGGTATGGGTGAGTGTTAGCGTACGGGTTAGGATTAGAGGACGGGTGAGGGTAAGGCTTCGGGTAAGGGTTAGGGTTAGGGTTAGGGTTAGGGGACGGGGACGGGGACGGGGACGGTTTAGGGTACAGGTAAGGGTACAACAACGGTTTAGGGTGAGCGTACGTGATAGGGTACGGGTTAGTGTTCGTGTACGGGTTAGGATTAGGGGATGGGTGAGGGTAAGGCTTCGGGTAAAGGTTAGGGTTAGGGTTAGGGTTAGGGTTAGGGTTAGGGGACGGGGACGGTTTAGGGTACAGGTTAGGGTACGACAACGTTTTAGGGTGAGCGTACGTGTTAGGTTACGGGTTAGTGTTAGCGTACGGGTTAGGATTAGGGGACGGGTGAGGGTAAGGGTTCGGGTAAGGGTTAGGGTTAGGGTTAGGGTTAGGGTTAGGGAACGGGGACGGGGACGGTTTAGGGTACAGGTTAGGGTACGACAACGGTTTAGGGTGAGCGTACGTTTTAGGGTACGAGTTAGTGTTAGCGTACGGGTGAGGATAGGGGACGGGTCAGTGTAAGGCTTCCGGTAAGGGTTAGGGTTAGGATTAGGGTTAGGGTTAGGGTTAGGGGACGGGGACGGTTTAGTGTACAGGTTAGGGTACGACAACGGTTTTGGGTGAGCGTACGTGTTAGGGTATGGGTTCGTGTTAGCGTAAGGGTTAGGATTAGGGGACGGGTGAGGTTAAGGCTTCGGGTAAGGGTTAGGGTTTGGGTTAGAGTTTGGTTCAGGGTTAGGGTTAGGGTCCGGGGACGGTTTAGGGTACAGGTTTGGGTACGACAACGGTTTAGGGTGAGCGTACGTGTTAGGGTACGGGTTAGTGTTAGCGTACGGGTTAGGATTAGGGGACGGGTGAGGGTAAGACTTCGGGTAAGGTTTAGGGTTAGGGTTAGGGTTAGGGTTAGGGTTAGGGGACGGGGACAGTTATGATTTACGGTACAGGTTAGGGTACGACCACTGTTTAGGGTTGAGCGTACGTGTTAGGGTACGGGTTAATGTTAGCGTACGGGTTAGGATTAGGGGACGGTTGAGCGTAAGGCTTCGGGTAAGGGTTAGGGTTAGGGTTAGGGTTAGGGTTAGGGGACGGGGACGGTTTAGGGTACAGATTAGGGTACGACAATGGTTTCAGGTGAGCGTACGTGTTAGGGTACGTGTTAGTGTTAGCGTACGGGTTAGGATTAGGGGACGGGTGAGGGTAAGGCTTCGGGTAAGGGTTAGGGTTAAGGTTAGGGTTAGGGTTAGGGGACGGGGACCGTTTAGGGTACAGGTTAGGGTACGACAATGGTTTAGGGTGAGCGTACGTGTTAGGGTACGGGTTAGTGTTAGCGTACGGGTTAGGATTAGGGGACGGGTGAGGGTAAGGCTTCGGGTAAGGGTTAGGGTTAGGGTTACGGTTAGGGTTAGGGGACGGGGACGCTTTAGGGTACAGGTTAGGGTACGACAACGGTTTAGGGTGAGCGTACGTGTTAGGGTATGGGTTAGTGTTAGCGTACGGGTTAGGATTAGGGGACGGGTGAGGGTAAGACTTCGTTTAAGGGTTAGGGTTAGGGTTAGGGTTAGGGGACGGGGACGGTTTAGGATACAGGTTAGGGTACGACAACGGTTTAGGGTGAGCGTACATGTTAGGGTACGGTTTAGTGTTAGCTTACGGGTTAGGATTAGGGGACGGGTGAGGGTAAGGCTTCGGGTAAGGGTTAGGGTTAGGTTTAGGGTTAGGTTTAGGGTTAGGGGACGGGGACGGGGACAGTTTAGGGTACAGGTTAGGGTACGACAACGGTTTAGGGTGAGCGTAAGTGTTAGGGTATGGGTTAGTGTTAGCGTACGGGTTAGGATTAGGGGACGGGTGAGGGTAAGGCTTCGGGTAAGGGTTAGGGTTAGGGTTAGGGTTAGGGTTAGGCTTAGGTGACGGGGACGGGGACGATTTAGGGTACAGTTTAGGGTACGACAACTGTTTAGGGTGAGCGTACGTGTTAGGGTACGGGTTAGTGTTAGCGTACGGGTTAGGATTAGGGGACGGGTGAGGGTAAGGTTTCGGGTAAATGTTAGGTTTAGGGTTAGGGTTAGGGATAAGGGACGTAGACGGTTTAGGATACAGGTTAGGGTACGACAACGGTTTAGTGTCAGCGTTCGTGTTATGGCACAGGTTAGTGTTAGCGTACGGGTTAGGATTAGGGAACGGGTGAGGGTAAGGCTTCGGGTAAGTGTTAGGGTTAGGGTTAGGGTTAGTGTTAGGGTTAGGGTTAGGGTTAGGGGACGGGTACCGTTTAGGGTACAGGTTAGGGTACGACAACGGTTTAGTGTGAGCGTACGTGTTAGGGTACGGGTTAGTGTTAGCGTACGGGTTAGGATTAGGGGACGGTTGAGGGTAAGGCTTCGGGTAAGGGTTAGGGTTAGGGTTAGGGTTAGGGTTAGGGTTAGGGGGCGGGGAAGGTTTAGGGTACAGGTTAGGGTACGACAACGGTTTAGGGTGAGCGTACGTTTTGGTTACGGGTTAGTGTTACCGTACGGTTTAGGATTAGGGGACGGGTGAGGGTAAGGCTTCGGGTAAGGGTTAGGGTTAGGGTTAGGGTTAGGGTTAGGGGATGGGGACGGGGACGGTTTAGGGTACAGGTTAGGGTACGACAACGGTTTAGGGTGAGCTTACGTGTTAGGGTACGGGTTAGTGTTCGCGTACGGGTTAGGATTAGGGGACGGGTGAGGGTAAGGCTTTGGGTAAGGGTTAGGGTTAGGGATAGGGTTAGGGTTACGGGACGGGGACGGGGACGGTTTAGGGTACAGGTTAGGGTACGTCAACGGTTTAGGGTGAGCGTACGGGTTAGGGAACGGGTTAGTGTTAGCGTACGGGTTAGGATTAGGGGAAGGGTGAGTGTAAGGTTTCGGGTAAGGGTTAGGGTTAGGGTTAGGGTTAGGGTTAGGGTTAGGGGACGGGGAAAGTTTAGGGAACAGGTTAGGGTACGACAATGTTTTAGGGTGAGCGTACGTGTTAGGGTACGGGTTAGTTTTAGCGTACGGGTTAGGATTAGGGGACGGGTGAGGGTAAGGCTTCGGGTAAGGGTTAGGGTAAGGGTTAGGGTTAGGGTTAGGTTTAGGGGACGGGGACGGTTTAGGGTACAGGTTAGGGTACGACAACGGTTTAGGGTGAGCGTACGTGTTAGGGTACGTGTTAGTGTTAGCGTACGGTTTAGGATTAGGGGTCGGGTGAGGGTAAGGCTTCGGGTAAGGGTTAGGGTTAGGGTTAGGGTTAGGGTTAGGGTTAGGGGACGGTGACCTTTTAGGGTACACGTTAGGGTACGACAACGGTTTAGGGTGAGCGTACGTGTTAGGGTATGGGTTAGTGTTAGCGTACGGGTTAGGATTAGGGGACGGGTGAGGGTAAGGTTTCGGGTAAGGGTTAGGGTTAGGGTTAGGGTTAGGGCTAGGGTTAGGGGACGGGGACGGTTTAGGGTACAGTTTAGGGTACGACAAAGGTTTAGGGTGAGCGTACGTGTTAGGCTACGGTTTAGTGTTAGCGTACGGATTAGGATTAGGGGACGGGGAGGGTAAGGCTTCGGGTAAGGGTTAGGGTTAGGGTTAGGGTTAGGGTTAGGGTTAGGGTTAGGGTACGGGGACGGTTTAGGGTACAGGTTAGGGTACGACAACGATTTAGGGTGAGCGTACGTGTTAGGGTACGGGTTAGTGTTAGCGTACGGGTTAGGATTAGGGGAAGGGTGAGGGTAATGCTTCGGGTAAGGGTTAGGGTTACGGTTAGGGGACGGGGACGGGGACGGGGACGGGGACGGTTTAGGGTACAGGTTAGGGTACGACAACGGTTTAGGGTGAGCGTATGTGTTAGGGTACGGGTTAGGATTAGGGGACGGGTGAGGGTAAGGCTTCGGGTAAAGGTTAGGGTTAGGGTTAGGGTTAGGGTTGGGGGACGGGGATGGGGACGCTTTAGGGTACAGGTTAGGGTACGACAACGGTTTAGGGTGAGCGTACGTGTTAGGGGACGGGTTAGTGTTAGCGTACGGGTTAGGATTAAGGGACGGGTGAGTGTAAGGCTTCAGGTAAGGGTTAGGGTTAGGGTTAGGGTACGGGGACGGTTTAGGTTACAGGTTAGGGTACGTCAACGGTTTATGGTGAGCGTAAGTGTTAGGGTACGGGTTAGTGTTAGTGTACGGGTTAGGATTAGGGGACGGGTGAGGGTAAGGCTTCGGGTAAGTGTTAGGGTTATGGTTAGGGTTAGGGTTAGGGGACGGGCACGGGGACGGTTTAGGGTACAGGTTAGGGTACGACACCGCTTTAGGGTGAGGGTACGTGTTAGGGTACGGGTTAGTGTTAGCGTATGGGTTAGGATTATGGGACAGGTTAGGGTAAGGCTTCGGGTAAGGGTTAGGGTTAGGGTTAGGGGACGGGGACGGTTTAGGCTACAGGTTAGGGTACGACAACGGTTTAGGGTGAGCGTACGTGTTAGGGCACGGGTTAGTGTTAGCGTACGGGTTAGGATTAGGGGACGGGTGAGGGTAAGGCTTCGGGTAAGGGTTAGGGTTAGGTTTAGGGTTAGGGTTAGGGGACGGGGACGGGGACGGTTTAGGGTACAGGTTAGGGTACGACAACGGTTTAGGGTGAGCGTACGTGTTAGGGTACGGGTTAGTGTTAGCGTACGGGTTAGAATTAGGGGACGGGTGAGTGTAAGGCTTCGGGTAAGGATTAGGGTTAGGGTTAGTGTTAGGGTTAGGGATAGGGGACGGGGACGGTTTAGGGTACAGGTTAGGGTACGACAACGGTTTAGGGTGAGCGTACGTGTTAGGGTACGTGGTAGTGTTAGCGTACGGGTTAGGATTAGGGGACGGGTGAGTGTAAGGCTTCGGGTAAGGCTTAGGATTAGGGTTAGGGTTAGGGTTAGGGTTAGGTGACGGGGATGGTTTAGGGTACAGGTTAGCGTACGACAACGGTTTAGGTTGAGCGTACGTGTTAGGGTACGGATTAGGGTTAGCGTACGGGTTAGGATTAGGGGACGGGTGAGGGTAAGGCTTCGGGTAAGGGTTAGGGTTAGGGTTAGGGTTAGGGTTAGGGTTAGGGGACGGGGATGGTTTAGGGTACAGGTTAGGGTACGACAACGGTTTAGGGTGAGCGTACGTGTTAGGGTACGGGTTAGTGTTAGCGTACGGGTTAGGATTTGGGGACGGGTGAGGGTAAGGCTTCGGGTAAGCGTTAGGGTTAGGGTTAGGGTTAGGTTTAGGGTTAGGGGACGGGGACGGTTTAGGGTACAGTTTAGGGTACGACAACGATTTAGGGTGAGCGTACGTGTTAGGGTACGGGTTAGTGTTAGCGTACGGGTTAGGATTATGGGACGGGTGAGGGTAAGGCTTCGGGTAAGGGTTAGGGTTAGGGTTAGGGTTAGGGGACGGGGACGGTTTAGGGTACAGGTTAGGGTACGACAACGGTTTAGGGTGAGCCTACGTTTTAGGGTACGGGTTAGTGTTAGCGTACGGGTTAGGATTAGGGGACGGTTGAGTGTAAGGCTTCGGGTAAGGGTTAGGGTTAGGGTTAGGGTTAGGGTTAGGGTTAGTGGACGGGGACGGTTTAGGGTACATGTTAGGGTACGACAACGATTTAGGGTGAGCGTAGGTGTTAGGGTACGGATTAGTGTTAGCGTACGGGTTAGGATTAGGGTACGGGTGAGGGTAAGGCTTCGGGTTAGGGTTAGGGTTAGGGTTAGGGTTGGGGTTGGGGTTAGGGTTAGGGGACGGGGACGGTGTAGGGTACATTTTAGGGTACGACAACGGTTTAGGGTGAGCGTACGTGTTAGGGTATGGGTTAGTGTTAGCGTACGGGTTAGGATTAGGGGACGGGTGAGGGTAAGGCTTCGGTAAAGTTTAGGGTTAGGGTTAGGGTTAGGGTTAGGGGACGGGGACGGGGACGGTTTAGGGTACAGGTTAGGGTACGACAACGGTTTAGGGTGAGCGTATGTGTTACGGTACGGGTTAGTGTTAGCGTACGGTTTAGGAATAGGGGACGGGTGAGGGTAAGGCTTCGGGTAAGGGTTAGGGTTAGGGTTAGGGTTACGGTTAGGGTTAGGGTTAGGGGACGGTTTAAGGTACAGGTTAGGGTACGACAACGGTTTAGGGTGAGCATACGTGTTAGGGTACGTGTTAGTGTTAGCGTACGGGTTAGGATTAGGGGACGGGTGAGTGTTAGGCTTCGGGTAAGGGTTAGGGTTAGGGTTGGGGTTAGGTTTAGGGTTAGGAGACGGGGACGGTTTAGGGTACAGGTTAGTGTACGACAACGGTTTAGGGTGAGCGTACGTGTTAGGGTACAGGTTAGTGTTAGTGTACGGCTTAGGATTAGGGTACGGGTGAGGGTAAGGCTTCGGGTAAGGGTTAGGGTTAGGGTTAGGGTTAGGGGACGGGGACGGTTTAGGGTACAGGTTAGGGTACGACAAAGGTTTATGGTGAGCGTACGTGTTAGGGTACGGGTTAGTGTTAGCGTATGGGTTAGGATTATAGGACGGGTGAGGGTAAGGCTTCGGGTAAGGGTTAGGGTTAGGGTTAGGGATAGGGTTAGGGGACGGGGACGGTTTAGGGTACAGGTTAGGGTACGACAACGGTTTAGGGTGAGCGTACGTGTTAGGGTACGGGTTAGTGTTAGCGTACGGGTTAGGATTAGGGGACGGTTGAGGGTAAGGCTTCGGGTAAGGGTTAGGGTTAGGGTTAGGGTTAGGGTTAGGGTTAGGGGGCGGGGATGGTTTAGGGTACAGGTTAGGGTACGACAACGGTTTAGGGTGAGCGTACGTTTTGGTTACGGGTTAGTGTTACCGTACGGTTTAGGATTAGGGGACGGGTGAGGGTAAGGCTTCGGGTAAGGGTTAGGGTTAGGGTTAGGGTTAGGGTTAGGGGATGGGGACGGGGACGGTTTAGGGTACAGGTTAGGGTACGACAACGGTTTAGGGTGAGCTTACGTGTTAGGGTACGGGTTAGTGTTCGCGTACGGGTTAGGATTAGGGGACGGGTGAGGGTAAGGCTTTGGGTAAGGGTTAGGGTTAGGGATAGGGTTAGGGTTACGGGACGGGGACGGGGACGGTTTAGGGTACAGGTTAGGGTACGTCAACGGTTTAGGGTGAGCGTACGGGTTAGGGAACGGGTTAGTGTTAGCGTACGGGTTAGGATTAGGGGAAGGGTGAGTGTAAGGTTTCGGGTAAGGGTTAGGGTTAGGGTTAGGGTTAGGGTTAGGGTTAGGGGACGGGGAAAGTTTAGGGAACAGGTTAGGGTACGACAATGTTTTAGGGTGAGCGTACGTGTTAGGGTACGGGTTAGTTTTAGCGTACGGGTTAGGATTAGGGGACGGGTGAGGGTAAGGCTTCGGGTAAGGGTTAGGGTAAGGGTTAGGGTTAGGGTTAGGTTTAGGGGACGGGGACGGTTTAGGGTACAGGTTAGGGTACGACAACGGTTTAGGGTGAGCGTACGTGTTAGGGTACGTGTTAGTGTTAGCGTACGGTTTAGGATTAGGGGTCGGGTGAGGGTAAGGCTTCGGGTAAGGGTTAGGGTTAGGGTTAGGGTTAGGGTTAGGGTTAGGGGACGGTGACCTTTTAGGGTACACGTTAGGGTACGACAACGGTTTAGGGTGAGCGTACGTGTTAGGGTATGGGTTAGTGTTAGCGTACGGGTTAGGATTAGGGGACGGGTGAGGGTAAGGTTTCGGGTAAGGGTTAGGGTTAGGGTTAGGGTTAGGGCTAGGGTTAGGGGACGGGGACGGTTTAGGGTACAGTTTAGGGTACGACAAAGGTTTAGGGTGAGCGTACGTGTTAGGCTACGGTTTAGTGTTAGCGTACGGATTAGGATTAGGGGACGGGGAGGGTAAGGCTTCGGGTAAGGGTTAGGGTTAGGGTTAGGGTTAGGGTTAGGGTTAGGGTTAGGGTACGGGGACGGTTTAGGGTACAGGTTAGGGTACGACAACGATTTAGGGTGAGCGTACGTGTTAGGGTACGGGTTAGTGTTAGCGTACGGGTTAGGATTAGGGGAAGGGTGAGGGTAATGCTTCGGGTAAGGGTTAGGGTTACGGTTAGGGGACGGGGACGGGGACGGGGACGGGGACGGTTTAGGGTACAGGTTAGGGTACGACAACGGTTTAGGGTGAGCGTATGTGTTAGGGTACGGGTTAGGATTAGGGGACGGGTGAGGGTAAGGCTTCGGGTAAAGGTTAGGGTTAGGGTTAGGGTTAGGGTTGGGGGACGGGGATGGGGACGCTTTAGGGTACAGGTTAGGGTACGACAACGGTTTAGGGTGAGCGTACGTGTTAGGGGACGGGTTAGTGTTAGCGTACGGGTTAGGATTAAGGGACGGGTGAGTGTAAGGCTTCAGGTAAGGGTTAGGGTTAGGGTTAGGGTACGGGGACGGTTTAGGTTACAGGTTAGGGTACGTCAACGGTTTATGGTGAGCGTAAGTGTTAGGGTACGGGTTAGTGTTAGTGTACGGGTTAGGATTAGGGGACGGGTGAGGGTAAGGCTTCGGGTAAGTGTTAGGGTTATGGTTAGGGTTAGGGTTAGGGGACGGGCACGGGGACGGTTTAGGGTACAGGTTAGGGTACGACACCGCTTTAGGGTGAGGGTACGTGTTAGGGTACGGGTTAGTGTTAGCGTATGGGTTAGGATTATGGGACAGGTTAGGGTAAGGCTTCGGGTAAGGGTTAGGGTTAGGGTTAGGGGACGGGGACGGTTTAGGCTACAGGTTAGGGTACGACAACGGTTTAGGGTGAGCGTACGTGTTAGGGCACGGGTTAGTGTTAGCGTACGGGTTAGGATTAGGGGACGGGTGAGGGTAAGGCTTCGGGTAAGGGTTAGGGTTAGGTTTAGGGTTAGGGTTAGGGGACGGGGACGGGGACGGTTTAGGGTACAGGTTAGGGTACGACAACGGTTTAGGGTGAGCGTACGTGTTAGGGTACGGGTTAGTGTTAGCGTACGGGTTAGAATTAGGGGACGGGTGAGTGTAAGGCTTCGGGTAAGGATTAGGGTTAGGGTTAGTGTTAGGGTTAGGGATAGGGGACGGGGACGGTTTAGGGTACAGGTTAGGGTACGACAACGGTTTAGGGTGAGCGTACGTGTTAGGGTACGTGGTAGTGTTAGCGTACGGGTTAGGATTAGGGGACGGGTGAGTGTAAGGCTTCGGGTAAGGCTTAGGATTAGGGTTAGGGTTAGGGTTAGGGTTAGGTGACGGGGATGGTTTAGGGTACAGGTTAGCGTACGACAACGGTTTAGGTTGAGCGTACGTGTTAGGGTACGGATTAGGGTTAGCGTACGGGTTAGGATTAGGGGACGGGTGAGGGTAAGGCTTCGGGTAAGGGTTAGGGTTAGGGTTAGGGTTAGGGTTAGGGTTAGGGGACGGGGATGGTTTAGGGTACAGGTTAGGGTACGACAAAGGTTTAGGGTGAGCGTACGTGTTAGGGTACGGGTTAGTGTTAGCGTACGGGTTAGGATTTGGGGACGGGTGAGGGTAAGGCTTCGGGTAAGCGTTAGGGTTAGGGTTAGGGTTAGGTTTAGGGTTAGGGGACGGGGACGGTTTAGGGTACAGTTTAGGGTACGACAACGATTTAGGGTGAGCGTACGTGTTAGGGTACGGGTTAGTGTTAGCGTACGGGTTAGGATTATGGGACGGGTGAGGGTAAGGCTTCGGGTAAGGGTTAGGGTTAGGGTTAGGGTTAGGGGACGGGGACGGTTTAGGGTACAGGTTAGGGTACGACAACGGTTTAGGGTGAGCCTACGTTTTAGGGTACGGGTTAGTGTTAGCGTACGGGTTAGGATTAGGGGACGGTTGAGTGTAAGGCTTCGGGTAAGGGTTAGGGTTAGGGTTAGGGTTAGGGTTAGGGTTAGTGGACGGGGACGGTTTAGGGTACATGTTAGGGTACGACAACGATTTAGGGTGAGCGTAGGTGTTAGGGTACGGATTAGTGTTAGCGTACGGGTTAGGATTAGGGTACGGGTGAGGGTAAGGCTTCGGGTTAGGGTTAGGGTTAGGGTTAGGGTTGGGGTTGGGGTTAGGGTTAGGGGACGGGGACGGTGTAGGGTACATTTTAGGGTACGACAACGGTTTAGGGTGAGCGTACGTGTTAGGGTATGGGTTAGTGTTAGCGTACGGGTTAGGATTAGGGGACGGGTGAGGGTAAGGCTTCGGTAAAGTTTAGGGTTAGGGTTAGGGTTAGGGTTAGGGGACGGGGACGGGGACGGTTTAGGGTACAGGTTAGGGTACGACAACGGTTTAGGGTGAGCGTATGTGTTACGGTACGGGTTAGTGTTAGCGTACGGTTTAGGAATAGGGGACGGGTGAGGGTAAGGCTTCGGGTAAGGGTTAGGGTTAGGGTTAGGGTTACGGTTAGGGTTAGGGTTAGGGGACGGTTTAAGGTACAGGTTAGGGTACGACAACGGTTTAGGGTGAGCATACGTGTTAGGGTACGTGTTAGTGTTAGCGTACGGGTTAGGATTAGGGGACGGGTGAGTGTTAGGCTTCGGGTAAGGGTTAGGGTTAGGGTTGGGGTTAGGTTTAGGGTTAGGAGACGGGGACGGTTTAGGGTACAGGTTAGTGTACGACAACGGTTTAGGGTGAGCGTACGTGTTAGGGTACAGGTTAGTGTTAGTGTACGGCTTAGGATTAGGGTACGGGTGAGGGTAAGGCTTCGGGTAAGGGTTAGGGTTAGGGTTAGGGTTAGGGGACGGGGACGGTTTAGGGTACAGGTTAGGGTACGACAAAGGTTTATGGTGAGCGTACGTGTTAGGGTACGGGTTAGTGTTAGCGTATGGGTTAGGATTATAGGACGGGTGAGGGTAAGGCTTCGGGTAAGGGTTAGGGTTAGGGTTAGGGATAGGGTTAGGGGACGGGGACGGTTTAGGGTACAGGTTAGGGTACGACAACGGTTTAGGGTGAGCGTACGTGTTAGGGTACGGGTTAGTGTTAGCGTACGGTTTAGGATTAGGGGACGGGTGAGGGTAAGGCTTCGGGTAAGGGTTAGGGTTAGGGTTAGGGTTAGGGGGCGGGGACGGTTTAGGGTACAGTTTAGGGTACGACAACGGTTTAGGGTGAGCGTACGTGTTAGGGTACGGGTTAGTGTTAGCGTACGGGTTAGGATTAGGTTACGGTTGAGGGTAAGGCTTCAGGTAAGGGTTAGAGTTAGGGTTAGGGGTAGGGTTAGGGTTAGGGGACGGGGACGTTTGAGGGTAAAGGTAAGTGGACGACAACGGTTTAGGGTGAGCGTACGTGTTAGGGTACGGTTTAGTGTTAGCGTACGGGTTAAGATTAGGGTACGGGTGAGGATAAGGCTTCGGGTAAGGGTTAGGATTAGTGTTAGGGTTAGGGTTAGGGGATGGGGACGGGTCGGTTTAGGGTACAGGTTAGGGTACGACAACGGTTTAGGGTGAGCGTACGTGTTAGGGTACGGTTTAGTGTTAGCGTACGGGTTAGGATTAGGGGACGGGTGAGGTAAAGACTTCGGGTAAGGGTTAGGGTTAGGGTTAGGGTTAGGGATAGGGTTAGGGGACGGGGACAGTTTAGGGTACAGGTTAGGGTACGACAACGGTTTAGGGTGAGCGTACGTGTTAGGGTACGGGTTAGTGTTAGCGTACGGGTTAGGATTAGTGGACGGGTGAAGGTAAGGCTTCGGGTAAGGGTTAGGGTTAGGGTTAGGGTTAGGGGACGGGGACGGGGACGGTTTACGGTACAGGTTAGGGTACGACAAAGGTTTAGGGTGAGCGTACGTGTTAGGGTACGGGTTAGTGTTAGCGTACGGGTTAGGATTAGGGTACGGGTGAGGGTAAGGCTTCGGGTAAGGGTTAGGGTTAGGGTTAGGGTTACGGGACGGGCACGGTTTAGTGTACAGGTTAGGGTACGACAACCGTTTAGGGTGAGCGTACGTGTTAGGGTACGGGTTAGTGTTAGCGTACGGGTTAGGATTAGGGGACGGGTGAGGGTAAGGCTTCGGGTAAGGGTTAGGCTTAGGGTTAGGGTTAGGGTTAGGGGACGGGGACGGTTAAGGGTACAGGTTAGGGTACGACAACGGTTTAGTGTGAGCGTACGTGTTAGGGTACGGGTTAGTGTTGGCGTACGGGTTAGGTTTAGGGGACGGGTGAGTGTAAGGCTTCGGGTAAGGGTTAGGGTTAGGGTTAGGGTTAGGGGACGGGGACGGTTTAGGGTACAGGTTAGGGTACGACAACGATTTAGGGTGAGCGTACGTGTTAGGGTACGGGTTAGTGTTAGCGTACGGGTTAGGATTAGGGGACGGGTGAGTGTAAGGCTTCGGGTAAGGGTTAGGGTTAGGGTTAGGGTTAGGGGACAGGGACGGTTTAGGGTACACGTTAGGGTACGACAACGGTTTAGGGTGAGCGTACGTGTTAGGATACGGGTTAGTGTTAGCGTACGGGTTAGGATTAGGGGACGGGAGAGTGTAAGGCTTCGGGTAAGGTTTAGGGTTAGGGTTAGGGTTAGGGTTAGGGTTATGGGACGCGGACGGTTTAGGGTACAGGTTAGGGTACGACAAGGGTTTAGGGTGAGCGTAACTGTTAGGGTACGTGTTAGTGTTAGCGTACGGGTTAGGATTAGGGGACGGGTGAGGGTAAGGCTTCGGGTAAGGGTTAAGGTTAGGGTTAGGGTTAGGGTTAGGGGACGGGGACAGGGACGGTTTAGGGTACAGGTTAGTGTACGACAACGGTTTAGGGTGAGCGTACGTGTTAGGGTATGGGTTAGTGTTAGCGTACGGGTTAGGATTAGGGGACGGGTGAGCGTAAGGCTTCGGGTAAGGGTTAGGGTTAGGGTTATGGTTAGGGTTAGGGTTAGGGGACAGGGACGGTTTAGGGTACAGGTTAGGGTACGACAACAGATTAGGGTGAGCGTACGTGTTAGGGTACGGGATAGTGTTAGCGCACGGGTTAGGATTTGGGGACGGGTGAGGGTAAGGCTTCGAGTAAGGGTTAGGGTTAGGGTTAGGGTTAGGGGACGGGGACGGGGACGGTTTAGAGTACAGGTTAGGGTACGACAATGGTTTAGGGTGAGCGTACGTGTTAGGGTACGGGTTAGAGTTAGCGTACGGGTTAGTATTAGGGGATGGGTGAGGGTAAGGCTTCGGGTAAGGGTTAGGGTTAGTGTTAGTGTTAGGGTTAGGGTGAGGGGACGGGGACGGTTTAGGGTATAGGTTAGGGTACGACAACGGTTTTGGGTGAGCGTACGTGTTAGGGTACGGGTTAGTGTTAGCGTACGGGTTAGGATTAGAGGACGGGTGAGGGTAAGGCTTCGGGTAAGGGTGAGGGTTAGATTTAGGGTTAGGGTTAGGGGACGGGGACGGGGACGGTTTAGGGTACAGGTTTGGGTACGTCAACGGTTTAGGGTGAGCGTACGTGTTAGGGTACGGTTTAGTGTTAGCGTACGGTTTAGGATTAGGGGACGGGTGAGGGTAAGGCTTCGGGTAAGGGTTAGGTTTAGGGTTAGAGTTAGGGTTAGGGTTAGGGGACGGGGACGGTTTAGGGTACAGGTTAGGGTACGACAACGGTTTAGGGTGAGCGTACGTGTTAGGGTACGGGTTCGTGTTAGCGTATGGGTTAGGATTATGGGACGGGTGAGGGTAAGGCTTTGGGTAAGGGTTAGGGTTAGGTTTAGGGTTAGGATTAGGGTTAGGGGACGGGGACGGGGACGGTTTAGTATACAGGTTAGGGTACGACAACGGTTTAGGGTGAGCGTACGTGTTAGGGTACGGGTTAGTGTTAGCGTACGGGTTAGGATTAGGTGACGTGTTAGCGTAAGGCTTCGGGTAAGGGTTAGGGTTAGGGTTAGGGTTAGGGTTAGGGTTAGGGGACGAGGACGGTTTAGGGTACAGGTTAGGGTACGACAACGATTTAGGGTGAGCGTACGTGTTAGGGTACGGGTTAGTGTTAGCGTACGGGTTAGGATTAGGGGACGGGTGAGGGTAACGTTTTAGGTAAGGGTTAGGGTTAGGCTTAGGGTTAGGGTTAGGGTTAGGGGACGGGGACAGTTTAGGGTACAGGTTAGGGTAAGACAACAGTTTAGAGTGAGCGTAAGAGTTAGGGTATGGGTTAGTGTTAGCGTACGGGTTAGGATTAAGCGACGGGTGAGGGTAAGGCTTCGGGTAAGTGTTAGGGTTAGGGTTAAGGGACGGAGACAGTTTAGGATACAGGTTAGGGTACGACAAAGGTTTAGGGTCACCGTACGTGTTAGGGTTTGGGTTAGTGTTAGCGTACGGGTTAGGATTAGGAGACGGGTGAGGGTAAGGCTTCGGGTAAGTGTTAGGGTTAGGGTTAGGGTTAGGTTTAGGCGACGGGGACGGATTAGGGTACAGGTTAGGGTACGACAACGGTTTAGGGTGAGCGTACGTGTTAGGGTACGCGTTAGTGTTAGCGTACGGGTTAGGATTAGGGGACGGGTGAGGGTAAGGCTTCGGGTAAGTGTTAGGCTTAGTGTTAGGGTTAGGGTTAGGGGACGGGGACGGTTAAGGGTACAGGTTAGGGTACGACAACGGTTTAGGGTGAGCGTACGTGTAGGGTAGGGGTTAGTGTTGGTGTACGGGTTAGGATTAGGGGACGGGTGAGGGTAAGGCTTCGGGTAAGGGTTAGGGTTAGGTTTAGGGTTAGGGTTATGGTTAGGGGACGGGGACGCTTTAGGGTACAGGTTAGGGTACGACAACGATTTAGGGTGAGCGTACGTGTTAGGGTACGGGTTAGTGTTAGTGTACGGGTTAGGATTAGGGGACAGGTGAGTGTAAGGCTTCGGGTAAGGGTTAGGGTTAGGGTTAGGGTTAGGGAACGGGGACGGTTTAGGGTACAGGTTAGGGTACGACAACGGTTTAGGGTGAGCGTACGTGTTAGGGTATGGGTTAGTGTTAGCGTACGGGTTAGGATTAGGGGACGGGTGAGGGTAAGGCTTCGGGTAAGGATTAGGGTTAGGGTTAGGGTTAGGGTTAGGGGACGGGGAAGGTTTAGGGTACAGGTTAGGGTACGACAACGGTTTA
Source organism: Delphinapterus leucas (assembly GCF_059928025.1). Lineage (NCBI taxonomy): Eukaryota > Metazoa > Chordata > Mammalia > Artiodactyla > Monodontidae > Delphinapterus > Delphinapterus leucas. Next base: position 757,182 of record NC_143147.1, on the reverse strand, counting down.
GGGTGAGCGTACGTGTTAGGGTACGGGTTAGTGTTAGCGTACGGGTTAGGATTAGGGGACGGGTCAGGGTAAGGCTTTGGGTAAGGGTTAGGGTTAGGGTTAGGGTTAGGGTTATGGTTAGGGGATGGGGAGGGTTTAGGGTACAGGTAAGGGTACGACAATGGTTTAGGGTGAGCGTACGTGTTAGGGTACGGGTTAGTGTTAGCGTACGGCTTAGGATTAGCATACGGGTAAGGGTAAGGCTTCGGGTAAGGGTTAGGATTAGGGTTAGGGTTAGGGTTAGGGGACAGGGACGGGGACGGTTTAGGGTACAGGTGAGGGTACGACAACGGTTTAGGGTGAGCGTACGTGTTAGGGTACGTGTTAGTGTTAGTGTACGGGTTAGGATTAGGGGACGGGTGAGGTTAAGGCTTCGGGTAAGGGTTAGGTTTAGGGTTAGGGTTAGGGTTAGGGGACGGGGACGGTTTAGGGTACAGGTTAGGGTACGACAACGGTTTAGGGTGAGCGTACGTGTTAGAGTACGGGTTAGTGTTAGCGTACGGGTTAGGATAAGGGGACGGGTGAGGGTAAGGCTTCGGGTAAGGGTTAGGGTTAGGGTTAGGGTTAGGGGACCGGGACGGGGACGGGGAAGGTTTAGTGTACAGGTTAGGGTACGACAAAGGTTTAGGGTGAGCGTACGTGTTAGGGTACGGGTTAGTGTTAGCGTACAGGTTAGGATTAGGGTACGGGTGAGGGAAAGGCTTCGGGTAAGGGTTAGGGTTAGGGTTAGGGTTAGGGTTAGGGGACGGGGACGGGCACGGTTTAGTGTAAAGTTTAGGGTATGACAACGGTTTAGGGTGAGCGTACGTGTTAGGGTACGGGTTAGTGTTAGCGTACGGGTTAGGATTAGGGGACGGGTGAGGGTAAGGCTTTGGGTAAGGGTTAGGGTTATGGTTAGGGTTAGGGTTATGGTTAGGGGATGGGGAGGGTTTAGGGTACAGGTAAGGGTACGACAATGGTTTAGGGTGAGCGTACGTGTTAGGGTACGGGTTAGTGTTAGCGTACGGCTTAGGATTAGCATACGGGTAAGGGTAAGGCTTCGGGTAAGGGTTAGGATTAGGGTTAGGGTTAGGGTTAGGGGACAGGGACGGGGACGGTTTAGGGTACAGGTGAGGGTACGACAATGGTTTAGGGTGAGCGTACGTGTTAGGGTACGTGTTAGTGTTAGCGTACGGGTTAGGATTAGGGGACGGGTGAGGTTAAGGCTTCGGGTAAGGGTTAGGGTTAGGGTTAGGTTTAGGGTTAGTGTTAGGGGACGGGGACGGTTTAGGATACAGGTTAGGGTACGACAACGGGTTAGGGTGAGCGTACGTGTTAGGGTACGGGTTAGCGTTAGCGTACGTGTTAGGATTAGGGGACGGGTGAGTGTAAGGCTTCGGGTAAGGGTTAGGGTTAGGGTTAGGGTTAGGGGACGGGGACGGTTTAGGGTACAGTTTAGGGTACGTCAACGGTTTAGGGTGAGCGTACGTGTTAGGGTACGTGTTAGTGTTAGCGTACGGGTTAGGATTAGGGGACGGGTGAGGTTAAGGCTTCGGGTAAGGGTTAGGGTTAGGGTTAGGGTTAGGGTTAGGGGACGGGGACGGTTTAGGGTACAGGTTAGGGTACGACAACGGTTTAGGGTGAGCGTACGTGTTAGAGTACGGGTTAGTGTTAGCGTACGGGTTAGGATTAGGGGACGGGTGAGGGTAAGGCTTCGGGTAAGGGTTAGGGTTAGGGTTAGGGTTAGGGTTAGGGGACGGGGATGGGGACGGGGAAGGTTTAGTGTACAGGTTAGGGTACGACAAAGGTTTAGGGTGAGCGTACGTGTTAGGGTACGGGTTAGTGTTAGCGTACAGGTTAGGATTAGGGTACGGGTGAGGGTAAGGCTTCGGGTAAGGGTTAGGTTTAGGGTTAGGGTTAGGGTTAGGGTTATGGGATGGGGACGGTTTAGGGTACAGGTTAGCATACGACAATGGTTTAGGGTGAGCGTACGTGTTAGGGTACGGGTTAGTGTTAGCGTACGGGTTAGGATTAGGGGACGTGTGAGGGTAAGGCTTCGGGTAAGGGTTAGGGTTAGGGTTAGGGTTAGGGTTAGGGGACGGGGACGGTTTAGGGTACAGGTTAGGGTACGACAACGGTTTAGGGTGAGCGTACGTGTTAGGGTATGGGTTAGGGTTAGCGTACGGGTTAGGATTAGGGGACGGGTGAGTGTAAGGCTTCGGGTAAGGGTTAGGGTTAGGGTTAGGGTTAGGGTTAGGGTTAGGGGACGGGGACAGGGACGGTTTAGGGTACAGGTTAGGGTACGACAACGGATTAGGGTGAGCGTACGTGTTAGGGTACGGGATAGTGTTAGCGTACGGGTTAGGATTAGGGCACTGGTGAGGATAAGGCGTCGAGTAAGGGTTAGGGTTAGGGTTAGGGTTAGGGGACGGGGACGGTTTAGGGTACAGGTTAGGGTACGACAATGGATTAGGGTGAGCGTACGTGTTAGGGTATGGGTTAGTGTTAGCGTACGGGTTAGGATTAGGGGACGGGTGAGGGTAAGGCTTCGGGTAAGGGTTAGGTTTAGGGTTAGGGTTAGGGTTAGGGGACGGGGACGGTTTAGGGTACAGGTTAGGGTACGACAACGGTTTAGGGTGAGCGTACGTGTTAGGGTACGGGTTAGTGTTAGCGTACGGGTTAGGATTTGGTGACGGGTGAGGGTAAGGCTTCGGGTAAGTGTTAGGGTTAGGGTTACGGTTAGGGTTAGGGGACGGGGACGGTTTAGGGTACAGGTTAGGGTACGACAACGGTTTAGGGTGAGCTTACGTGTTAGGATACGGGTTAGTGTTAGCGTACGTGTTAGGATTAGGGGACGGCTGAGGGTAAGGCTTCGGGTAAGGTTTAGGGTTAGGGTTAGGGTTAGGGTTAGGGGACGGGGACGGGGACGGTTTAGGGTACAGGTTAGGGTACACCAACGGTTTAGGGTGAGAGTACGTGTTAGGGTATGCGTTAGTGTTAGCGTACGGGTTAGGATTAGGGGACGGGTGAGGGTAAGTCTTCGGGTAAGGGTTAGGGTTAGGGTTAGGGTTTGGGTTAGGGGACGGGGACGGTTTAGGGTACAGGTAAGGGTACGACAACGGTTTAGGGTGAGCGTACGTGTTAGGGTACGTGTTAGTGTTAGCGTACGGGTTAGGATTAGGGGACGGGTGAGGGTAAGGCTTCGGGTAAGGGTTAGGGTTAGGGTTAGGGTTAGGGTTAGGGTTAGGGGACGGGGACGGGGAAGGTTTAGGGTACAGTTTAGGGTACGACAAAGGTTTAGGGTGAGCGTACGTGTTAGGGTACGGGTTAGTGTTAGCGTACGGGTTAGGATTAGGCTACGGTGAGGGTAAGGCTTCGGGTAAGGGTTAGGTTTAGGATTAGGGTTAGGGTTAGGGGACGGGGACGGGAACGGTTTAGTGTAAAGGTTAGGGTACGACAATGGTTTAGGGTGAGCGTACGTGTTAGGGTACGGGTTAGTGTTAGCGTACGGGTTAGGATTAGGGGACGGTTGAGTGTAAGGCTTCGGGTAAGGGTTTGGGTTAGGGTTAGGGTTAGGGTTAGTGTTAGGGGACGGGGACGGTTTAGGGTACAGGTTAGGGTACGACAACGGTTTAGGGTGAGCGTACGTGTTAGGGTACGGGTTAGTGTTAGCGTACGGGTTAGGATTAGGGGACGGGTGAGGGTAAGGCTTCGGGTAAGCGTTAGGGTTAGAGTTAGGGTTAGGGTTAGGGTTAGGGGACGGGGACGGTTTAGGGTAAAGTTTAGTGTACGACAACGGTTTAGGGTGAGCGTACGTGATAGGGTATGTGTTAGTGTTAGCGTACGGGTTAGGATTAGGGGACGGTTGAGGGTAAGGCTTCGGGTAATGGTTAGGGTTAGGGTTAGGGTTAGGGTTAAGGGACGGAGACGGTTTAGGATACAGGTTAGGGTACGACAACGGTTTAGGGTGAGCGTACGTTTTAGGGTATGGGTTTGTGTTAGCGTACGAGTTAGGATTAGGGGACCCGTGAGGGTAAGGCTTCGGGTAAGGGTTAGGGTTAGGGTTAGGGTTAGGGTTAGGGGACGGGGACGGTTTAGGGTACAGGTTAGGGTACGACAACGGTTTAGGGTGAGCGTACGTGTTAGGATACGGGTTAGTGTTAGCGTACGGGTTAGGATTTGGGGACGGGTGAGGGTAAGGCTTCGGGTAAGGGTTAGGTTTAGGGTTAGGGTTAGGGTTAGGGGACAGGGAAGGTTTAGGGTACAGGTTAGGGTACGACAACGGTTTAGGGTGAGCGTACGTGTTAGGGTACGGGTTAGTGTTAGCGTACGGGTGAAGATTAGGAGACGGGTGAGGGTATGGCTTCGGGTAAGGGTTAGGGTTAGGGTTAGGGTTAGGGTTAGGGTTAGGGGACAGGGACGGGGACGGTTTAGGGTACAGGTTAGGATACGACAACGGTTTAGGGTGAGCGTACGTGTTAGGGTATGGGTTAGTGTTGGCGTACGGGTTAGGATTAGGGGACGGGTGAGTGTTAGGCTTCGGGTAAGGCTTAGGGTTAGGGTTAGGGTTAGGAACGGGGACGGTTTAGGGTACAGGTTAGGGTACGACAACGGTTTAGGGTGAGCGTACGTGTTAGGGTACGGGTTAGTGTTAGCGTACGGGTTAGGATTAGGGGACGGGTGTGGGTAAGGCTTCGGGTAAGGGTTAGGGTTAGGCTTAGGGTTAGGGTTAGGGGATTGGGACGGTTTAGGGTACAGGTTAGGGTACGACAACGGTTTAGGGAGAGCGTACGTGTTAGGGTAAGGGTTAGTTTTAGCGTAAGGGTTAGGATTAGGGGACGGGTGAGTTTAAGGCTTCGGGTAAGGGTTAGGGTTAGGGTTAGGGTTAGGGTTAGGGTTAGGGGATGGGGACGGTTTAGGATACAGGTTAGGGTACGACAAAGATTTAGGGTGAGTGTACGTGTTAGGGTACGGGTTAGTGTTAGCATACGGGTTAGGATTAGGGGACGGGTGAGGGTAAGGCTTCAGGTAAGGGTTAGGGATAGGGGACGGGGACGGGGACGGGTACGGTTTAGGGTACAGGTTAGGGTACGACAACGGTTTAGGGTGAGCGTACGTGTTAGGGTACAGGTTAGTGATAGCGTACGTGTTACTATTAGGGGACGGGTGAGGGTAAGGCTTCGGGTAAGGATTAGGGTTAGGGTTAGGTTTAGGATTAGGGTTAGGGGACGGGGACGGTTTAGGGTACAGTTTAGGGTACGACAACGGTTTAGGGTGAGCATACGTGTTAGGGTACAGGTTAGGGTTAGCGTACGGTTTAGGATTAGGGGACGGGTGAGGGTAAGGCTTCGGGTAAGGGTTAGGGTTAGGGTTAGGGTTACGGTTAGGGTTAGGGTTAGGGGACGGGGACGGTTTAGAGTACAGGTTAGGGTACAACAAAGATTTAGGGTGAGCGTACGTTTTAGGGTACGGGTTAGAGTTAGCGTACGGGTTAGGATTAGGGGACGGGTGAGGGTAAGGCTTCGGGTAAGGGTTAGGGTTAGGGTTAAGCTTAGGGTTAGGGTTAGGGGACGGGGACGGTTTAGGGTACAGGATAGGGTACGACAACAGTTTACGGGAGCGTACGTGTTAGGGTACGTGTTAGTGTTAGCGTATGGATTAGGACTACGGGACGGGTGAGGGTAAGGCTTCTGGTAAGGGTTAGGGATAGTTTTAGGGTTAGGGTTAGGGTTAGGGGACGTTTTAGGGTACAGGTTAAGGTATGACAACGGTTTAGGGTGAGCGTACGTGTTAGGGTATGCGTTAGTGTTAGCGTACGGGTTAGGATTAGGGGACGGGTGAGTGTAAGGCTTCGGGTAAGGGTTAGGGTTAGGGTTAGGTTTAGGGTTAGGTTTAGAGGACGGGGACGGTTTAGGGTACAGGTTAGGGTACGGCAACGGTTTAGGGTGAGCGTACGTGTTAGGGTACGGGTTAGTGTTAGCGTACGGGTTAGGATTAGGGAACGGGTGAAGGTAAGGCTCGGGTAAGGGTTAGGGTTAGGGTTAGGGTTAGGGTTAGTGTTAGGGGACGGGGACGGTTTAGGGTACAGGTTAAGGTACGACAACGGTTTAGGGTGAGCGTACGTGTTAGGGTACGGGTTAATGTTAGCATACGGGTTAGGATTATGGGACGGGTGAGTGTAAGAGTTCGGGTAAGGGTTAGGGTTAGGGTTAGGGTTAGGGTTAGGGTTAGGGGACGGGGACGGCGATGGTTTAGGGTACAGGTTAGGGTACGACAACGGTTTAGGGTGAGCGTACTTGTTAGGGTACGGGTTAGTGTTAGCGTACGGGTTAGGATTATGGGACGTGTGAGGGTAAGGCTTCGGGTAAGGTTTAGGGTTAGTGTTAGGGTTAGGGTTAGGGTTAGGGGATGGGGACGGTTTAGGGTACAGGTTAGGATACGACAACGGTTTAGGGTGAGCGTATGTGTTAGGGTATGGGTTAGTGTTAGCGTACGGGTTAGGATTATGGGACGTGTGAGTGTTAGGCTTCGGGTAAGGGTTAATGTTAGGGTTAGGGTTAGGGTTATTGTTAGGGGACGGGGACGGTTTAGGGTACAGTTTAGGGTATGACAACGGTTTAGGGTGAGCGTACGTGTTAGGGTACGGGTTAGAGTTAGCGTACGGGTTAGGATTAGGGGACGGGTGAGGGTAAGGCTTCGGGTAAGGGTTAAGGTTAGGGTTAGGGTTAGGGTTAGGCTTAGGGGACGAGGACGGTTTAGGGTACAGGTTAGAGTACGACAACGTTTTACGGTGAGCGTACGTGTTAGGGTACGGGTTAGTGTTAGCGTACGGGTTAGGTTTAGGGGACGTGTGAGGGTAAGGCTTTGGGTAAGGGTTAGGGTTAGGGTTAGGGTTAGGGTTAGGGGACGGGGAAGGGGACGGTTTAGGGTACAGGTTAGGGTACGACAACGGTTTAGGGTGAGCGTACTTGTTAGGGTACGGGTTAGTGTTAGCGTACGGGTTAGGATTAGGGGACGGGTGAGGGTAAGGCTTCGGGTAAGGTTTAGGGTTAGTGTTAGGGTTAGGGTTAGGGTTAGGGGACGGGGACGGTTTAGGGTACAGGTTAGTATACGACAACGGTTTAGGGTGAGCGTACGTGTTAGGGTATGTGTTAGTGTTGGCGTATGGGTTAGGATCAGGGGACGGGTGAGTGTTAGGCTTCGGGTAAGGGTTAGGGTTAGGGTTAGGGTTAGGGTTAGGGTTAGGAACGGGGACGGTTTAGGGTACAGGTTAGGGTACGACAACGGTTTAGGGTGAGCGTACGTGTTAGGGTACGGGTTAGTGTTAGCGTACGGGTTAGGATTAGGGGATGGGTGAGGGTAAGGCTTCGGGTAAGGGATAGGGTTAGGCTTAGGGTTAGGGTTAGGGGATTGGGACGGTTTAGGGTACAGGTTAGGGTACGACAACGGTTTAGGGTGAGCGTACGTGTTAGGGTAAGGGTTAGTGTTAGCGTAAGGGTTAGGATTAGGGGACGGGTGAGTTTAAGGCTTCGGGTAAGGGTTAGGGTTAGGGTTAGGGTTAGGGTTAGGGTTAGGGGACGGGGACGGTTTAGGATACAGGTTAGGGTACGACAACGGTTTAGGGTGAGTGTACGTGTTAAGGTACGGGTTAGTGTTAGCATACGGGTTAGGATTAGGGGATGGGTGAGGGTAAGGCTTCAGGTAAGGGTTAGGGATAGGGGACGGGGACGGGGACGGGTACGGTTTAGGGTACAGGTTAGGGTACGACAACGGTTTAGGGTGAGCGTACGTGTTAGGGTACAGGTTAGTGATAGCGTACGGGTTACGATTAGGGGAAGGGTGAGGGTAAGGCTTCGGGTAAGGATTACGGTTAGGGTTAGGATTAGGGTTAGGGGACGGGGACGGTTTAGTGTACAGTTTAGGGTACGACAACGGTTTAGGGTGAGCATACGTGTTAGGGTACAGGTTAGGGTTAGCGTACGGGTTAGGATTAGGGGACGGGTGTGGGTAAGGCTTCGGGTAAGGGTTAGGGTTAGGGTTAGGGTTAGGGTTATGGTTAGGGGACAGGGACGGTTTAGGATACAGGTTAGGGTACGACAACGGTTTAGGGTGAGTGTACGTGTTAGGGTACGGGTTAGTGTTAGCATACGGGTTAGGATTAGGGGATGGGTGAGCGTAAGGCTTCAGGTAAGGTTTAGGTATGGGGACGGGGACGGGGACGGGTACGGTTTAGTGTACAGGTTAGGGTACGACAACGGTTTAGGGTGAGCGTACGTGTTAGGGTACAGGTTAGTGATAGCGTACGGGTTACGATTAGGGGACGGGTGAGGGTTAGGCTTCGGGTAAGGATTAGGGTTATGGTTAGGGTTAGGATTAGGGTTAGGGGACGGGGACGGTTTAGGGTACAGTTTAGGGTACGACAACGGTTTAGGGTGAGAATACGTGTTAGGGTACAGGTTTGGGTTAGCGTACGGGTTAGGATTAGGGGACGGGTGAGGGTAAGGCTTCGGGTAAGGGTTAGGGTTAGGGTTAGGGTTACGGTTAGGGTTAGGGTTAGGGGACGGGGACGGTTTAGGGTACAGGTTAGGGTACGACAACGGTTTAGGGTGAGCGTACGTGTTAGGGTATGGGTTAGTGTTAGCGTACGGGTTAGGATTAGGAGACGGGTGAGGGTAAGGCTTTGGGTAAGGGTTAGGGTTATGGTTAGGGTTAGGGTTAGGGTTAGGGTTAGAGTTAGGGTTAGGGGACGGGGACGGTTTAGGGTACAGGTTAGGGGACGACAAAGATTTAGGGTGCGCGTACGTTTTTGGGTACGGGTTAGTGTTAGCGTACGGGTTAGGATTAGGGGACGGGTGAGGGTAAGGCTTCGGGTAAGGGTTAGGGTTAGGGTTAAGGTTAGGGTTAGGGTTAGGGGACGGGGACGGTTTAGGGTACAGGATAGGGTACGACAACAGTTTAGGGGAGCGTACGTGTTAGGGTACGTGTTAGTGTTAGCGTATGGGTTAGGACTACGGGACGGGTGAGGGTAAGGCTTCGGGTAAGGGTTAGGGTTAGTTTTAGGGTTAGGGTTAGGGTACGGTTTAGGGTACAGGTTAGGGTATGACAACGGTTTAGGGTGAGCGTACGTGTTAGGGTACACGTTAGTGTTAGCGTACGGGTTAGGATTAGGGGACGGGTGAGTGTAAGGCTTCGGGTAAGGGTTAGGGTTAGGGATAGGTTTAGGGTTAGGTTTAGAGGACGGGGATGGTTTAGGGTACAGGTTAGGGTACGGCAACGGTTTAGGGTGAGCGTACGTGTTAGGGTACGGGTTAGTGTTAGCGTACGGGTTAGGATTAGGGGATGGGTGAGGGTAAGGCTCGGGTAAGGGTTAGGGTTAGGGTTAGGGTTAGTGTTAGGGTTAGGGTTAGGGTTAGGGGACGGGGACAGCGATGGTTTAGGGTACAGGTTAGGGTACGACAACGGTTTAGGGGGAGCGTACTTGTTAGGGTACGGGTTAGTGTTAGCGTACGGGTTAGGATTAGGGGACGTGTGAGGGTAAGGCTTCGGGTAAGGTTTAGGGATAGTGTTAGGGTTAGGGTTAGGGTTAGGGGACGGGGACGGTTTAGGGTACAGGTTAGGATACGACAACGGTTTAGGGTGAGCGTACGTGTTAGGGTATGGGTTAGTGTTAGCGTACGGGTTAGGATTAGGGGACGGGTGAGTGTTAGGCTTCGGGTAAGGGTTAGGGTTAGGGTTAGGGTTAGGGTTATTGTTAGGGGACGGGGACGGTTTAAGGTACAGGTTAGGGTACGCCAACGGTTTAGGGTGAGCGTACGTGTTAGGGTACGGGTTAGTGTTAGCGTACGGGTTAGGATTAGGTGACGGGTGAGTGTTAGGCTTCGGGTAAGGGTTAGGGTTGGGGTTAGGGTTAGGGTTAGGGGACGGGGACGGGGACGGTTTAGGGTACAGGTTAGTGTACGACAACGGTTTAGGGTGAGCGTACGTGTTAGGGTACAGGTTAGTGTTAGCGTACGGGTTAGGATTAGGGGACGGGTGAGGGTAAGGCTTCGGGTAAGGGTTAGGGTTAGGGTTAGGTTTAGGGTTATTGTTAGGGGACGGGGACGGTTTAGGGTACAGATTAGGGTACGACAACGGTTTAGGGTGAGCGTACGTGTTAGGGTACGGGTTAGTGTTAGCATACGAGTTAGGATTAGTGGACGGGTGAGGGTAAGGCTTCGGGTAAGAGTTAGGGTTAGGGTTCGGGTTAGGGTTAGGGTTAGGGGACGGGGACGGTTTAGGGTACAGGTTAGGGTACGACAACGGTTTAGGGTGAGCCTACGTGTTAGGGTACGGGTTAGTGTTAGCGTACGGGTTAGGATTTGGGGACGGGTGAGGGTAAGGCTTCGGGTTAGGGTTAGGGTTAGGGTTAGGGTTAGGGGACGGGGACGGTTTAGGGTACAGGTTAGGGTACGACAACTGTTTAGGGTGAGCGTACGTGTTAGGGTACGGGTTAGTGTTAGCGTACGGTTTAGGATTAGGGGACGGGTGAGTGTAAGGCTTTGGGTAAGGGTTAGGGTTAGGGTTAGGGTTAGGGTTAGGGGACGGGGACGGTTTAGGGTACAGGTTAGGGTACAACAACGGTTTAGGGTGAGCGTACGTGTTAGGGTACGGGTTAGTGTTAGCGTACGGGTTAGGATTAGGGGACGGGTGAGTGTAAGGCTTCAGGTAAGGGTTAGAGTTAGGGGTAGGGTTAGGGTTAGGGGACGGGGACGTTTTAGGGTACAGGTAAGTGTACGACAACAGTTTAGGGTGAGCGTACGTGTTAGGGTACGGGTTAGTGTTAGCGTACGGGTTAGGATTAGGGTACGGGTGAGGGTAAGGCTTTGGGTAAGGGTTAGGATTAGGGTTAGGGTTAGGGTTAGGGGACGGGGACGGGGACGGTTTAGGGTACAGGTTAGGGTACGACAACGGTTTAGGGTGAGCGTACGTGTTAGGGTACGGGTTAGTGTTAGCGTACGGGTTAGGATTAGGGGACGGGTGAGGTTAAGACTTCGGGTAAGGGTTAGGGTGAGGGTTAGGGTTAGGGATAGGGTTAGGGGACGGGGACGGTTTAGGGTACAGGTTAGGGTACGACAACAGTTTAGGGTGAGCGTACGTATTAGGGTACAGGTTAGTGTTAGCGTACGGGTTAGGATTAGGGGACGGGTGAGGGTAAGGCTTCGGGTAAGGGTTAGGGTTAGGGTTAGGGTTAGGGTTAGGGTTAGGGGACGGGGACGGGGACGGTTTAGGGTATAGGTTTGTGTACGACAAAGGTTTAGGGGGAGCGTACGTGTTAGGGTACGGGTTAGTGTTTGCGTACGGGTTAGGATTAGGTTACGGGTGAGGGTAAGGCTTCGGGTAAAGGTTAGGGTTAGGGTTAGGGTTAGGGATAGGGGACGGGGACGGTATAAGGTACAGGTTAGGGTACGACAACGGTTTAGGGTGAGCGTACGTGTTAGGGTACGGGTTAGTGTTAGCGTACGGGTTAGGATTAGGGGACGGGTGAGGGTAAGGCTTGGGGTAAGGGTTAGGGTTACGCATAGGGTTAGGGTTAGGGGATTGGGACGGTTTAGGGTACAGGTTAGGGTACGACAACGGTTTAGGGTGAGCGTACGTGTTAGGGTAAGGGTTAGTTTTAGCGTAAGGGTTAGGATTAGGGGACGGGTGAGTTTAAGGCTTCGGGTAAGGGTTAGGGTTAGGGTTAGGGTTAGGGTTAGGGTTAGGGGATGGGGACGGTTTAGGATACAGGTTAGGGTACGACAAAAGTTTAGGGTGAGTGTACGTGTTAGGGTACGGGTTAGTGTTAGCATACGGGTTAGGATTAGGGGACGGGTGAGGGTAAGGCTTCAGGTAAGGGTTAGGGATAGGGGATGGGGACGGGGACGGGTACGGTTTAGGGTACAGGTTAGGGTACGACAACGGTTTAGGGTGAGCGTACGTGTTAGGGTACAGGTTAGTGATAGCGTACGGGTTACGATTAGGGGACGGGTGAGGGTAAGGCTTCGGGTAAGGATTAGGGTTAGGGTTAGGTTTAGGATTAGGGTTAGGGGACGGGGACGGTTTAGGGTACAGTTTAGGGTACGACAACGGTTTAGGGTGAGCATACGTGTTAGGGTACAGGTTAGGGTTAGCGTACGGGTTAGGATTAGGGGACGGGTGAGGGTAATGCTTCGGGTAAGGGTTAGGGTTAGGGTTAGGGTTACGGTTAGGGTTAGGGTTAGGGGACGGGGACGGTTTAGAGTACAGGTTAGGGTACGACAAAGATTTAGGGTGAGCGTACGTTTTAGGGTACGGGTTAGAGTTAGCGTACGGGTTAGGATTAGGGGACGGGTGAGGGTAAGGCTTCGGGTAAGGGTTAGGGTTAGGGTTAAGGTTAGGGTTAGGGTTAGGGGACGGGGACGGTTTAGGGTACAGGATAGGGTACGACAACAGTTTACGGGAGCGTACGTGTTAGGGTACGTGTTAGTGTTAGCGTATGGGTTAGGACTACGGGACGGGTGAAGGTAAGGCTTCTGGTAAGGGTTAGGGTTAGTTTTAGGGTTAGGGTTAGGGTTAGGGGACGGTTTAGGGTACAGGTTAAGGTATGACAACAGTTTAGGGTGAGCGTACGTGTTAGGGTACGCGTTAGTGTTAGCGTACGGGTTAGGATTAGGGGACGGGTGAGTGTAAGGCTTCGGGTAAAGGTTAGGGTTAGGGTTAGGGTTAGGGTTAGGTTTAGGGGACGGGGACGGTTTAGGGTACAGGTTAGGGTACGGCAACGGTTTAGGGTGAGCGTACGTGTTAGGGTACGGGTTAGTGTTAGCGTACGGGTTAGGATTAGGGAACGGGTGAGGGTAAGGCTCGGGTAAGGGTTAGGGTTAGGGTTAGGGTTAGGGTTAGTGTTAGGGGACGGGAACGGTTTAGGGTACAGGTTAAGGTACGACAACGTTTTAGGGTGAGCGTACGTGTTAGGGTACGGGTTAATGTTAGCATACGGGTTAGGATTATGGGACGGGTGAGTGTAAGAGTTCGTGTAAGGGTTAGGGTTAGTGTTAGGGTTAGGGTTAGGGTTAGGGCACGGGGACGGCGATGGTTTAGGGTACAGGTTAGGGTACGACAACGGTTTAGGGTGAGCGTACTTGTTAGGGTACGGGTTAGTGTTAGCGTACGGGTTAGGATTATGGGACGTGTGAGGGTAAGGCTTCGGGTAAGGTTTAGGGTTAGTGTTAGGGTTAGGGTTAGGGTTAGGGGATGGGGACGGTTTAGGGTACAGGTTAGGATACGACAACGGTTTAGGGTGAGCGTATGTGTTAGGGTATGGGTTAGTGTTAGCGTACGGGTTAGGATTAGGGGACGTGTGAGTGTTAGGCTTCGGGTAAGGGTTAGGGTTAGGGTTAGGGTTAGGGTTATTGTTAGGGGACGGGGACGGTTTAGGGTACAGTTTAGGGTACGACAACGGTTTAGGGTGAGCGTACGTGTTAGGGTACGGGTTAGAGTTAGCGTACGGGTTAGGATTAGGGGACGGGTGAGGGTAAGGCTTCGGGTAAGGGTTAAGGTTAGGGTTAGGGTTAGGGTTAGGCTTAGGGGACGAGGACGGTTTAGGGTACAGGTTAGAGTACGACAACGTTTTACGGTGAGCGTACGTGTTAGGGTACGGGTTAGTGTTAGCGTACGGGTTAGGTTTAGGGGACGGGTGAGGGTAAGGCTTCGGGTAAGGGTTAGGGTTAGGGTTAGGGTTAGGGTTAGGGGACGGGGAAGGGGACGGTTTAGGGTACAGGTTAGGGTACGACAACGGTTTAGGGTGAGCGTACGTGTTAGGGTACGGGTTAGTGTTAGCGTACGGGTTAGGATTAGGGGACGGGTGAGGGTAAGGCTTCGGGTAAGGGTTAGGGTTAGGGTTAGGGTTAGGGTTAGGGTTAGGGGACGGGGACGGTTTAGGGTACAGGTTAGGGTACGACAACGATTTAGGGTGAGCGTACGTGTTAGGGTACGGGTTAATGTTAGCGTACGGGTTAGGATTAGGGGACGGGTGAGTGTAAGATTTTGGGTAAGGGTTAGGGTAAGGTTTACGGTTAGGAGACGGGGACGGGGACGGTTTAGGGTACAGGTTAGGGTATGACAACGGTTTAGGGTGAGCGTACTTGTTAGGGTACGGGTTAGTGTTAGCGTATGGGTTAGGATTAGGGGACGGGTGAGGGTAAGGCTTCGGGTAAGGTTTAGGGTTAGTGTTAGGGATAGGGTTAGGGTTAGGGGACGGGGACGGTTTAGGGTACAGGTTAGTTTACGACAACGGTTTAGGGTGAGCGTACGTGTTAGGGTACGGGTTAGTGATAGCGTACGGTTTAGGATTAGGGTACGGGTGAGGGTAAGGCTTCGGGTTAGGGTTAGGATTAGGGTTAGGGTTAGGGGACGGGGACGGTTTAGGGTACAGGTTAGGGTACGACAAAGATTTAGGTTGAGCGTACGTGTTAGGGTACGGGTTAGTGTTAGCGTACGGGTTAGGATTAGGGGACGGGTGAGGGTAAGGCTTCGGTTAAAGGTTAGGGTTAGGGTTAGGGTTAGATTTAGGGGACGGGGACGGGGACGGTTTAGGGTACAGATTAGGGTACGACAACGGTTTAGGGTGAGCGTACGTGTTAGGGTACGGGTTAGTGTTAGCGTACGGGTTAGGATTAGGGGACGGGTGAGGGTAAGGCTTCGGGTAAGGATTAGGGTTAGGGTTAGGGTTAGAGTTAGGGGACGGGGACGGTTTAGGGTACAGGTTAAGGTACGACAAATGTTTAGGGTGAGTGTACGTGTTAGGGTACTGGTTAGTGTTAGCGTACGGGTTAGGATTAGGGGACGGGTGAGTGTAAGGCTTCGGGTAAGGGTTAGGGTTAGGGTTAGGGTTAGGGTTAGGGTTAGGGGACGGGGACGGTTTAGGGTACAGGTTAGGTTACGACAACGGTTTAGGGTGAGCGTACGTTTTAGGGTACGGGTTAGTGTTAGCGTACGGGTTAGGATTAGGGGACGGCTGAGGGTAAGGCTTCGGGAAAGTGTTAGGGTTAGGGTTAGGGTTAGAGTTAGGGGACGGGCACGGGGACGGTTTAGGGTACAGGTTAAGGTACGACAACGGTTTAGGGTGAGGGTACGTGTTAGGGTACGGGTTAGTGTTAGCGTACGGGTTAGGATTAGGGGACGGGTGAGGGTAAGGCTTCGGGTAAGGTTTAGGGTTAGGGTTAGGGTTAGGGTTAGGGGTAGGGTTAGGGGACGGGGACGGTATAGGGTACAGGTTAGGGTATGACAACGGTTTACGGTGAGCGTACGTGTTAGGGTACGGGTTAGTGTTAGCGTACGGGTTAGGATTAGGGGACGGGTGAGTGTAAGGCTTCGGGTAAGTGTTAGGGTCACGGTTAGGGTTAGGGTTAGGGTTAGGGTACGGTGACGGTTCAGGGTACAGGTTAAGGTACGACAAAGTTTTAGGTTGAGTGTACGTGTTAGGGTACGGGTTAGTGTTAGCGTACGGGTTAGGATTAGGGGACGGGTGAGGGTAAGGCTTCGGGTAAGGGTTAGGTTTAGGGTTATGGGACGGGGACGGGGACGGGGACGGGGACGGTTTAGGGTAGAGGTTAGGATACGACAACGGTTTAGGGTGAGCGTACGTGTTAGGGTACGGGTTAGTGTTAGCGTACGGGTTAGGATTAGGGCACGGGTGAGGGTAAGGCTTCGGGTAAAGGTTAGGGTTAGGGTTAGGGTTAAGGGACGGGGACGGGGACGGTTTAGGGTACAGGTTAGGGTACGACAACGGTTTAGGGTGAGCGTACGTGTTAGGGTACGGGTTAGTGTTAGCGTACGGGTTAGGATTAGGGGACAGGTGAGTGTAAGTGTTCGGGTAAGGGTTAGGGTTAGGGTTAGGGTTAGGGTTAGGGGACGGGGACTGTTTAGGGTACAGGTTAGGGTACGTCAACGGTTTAGGGTGAGCGTACGTGTTAGGGTACGGGTTAGTGTTAGTGTACGGGTTAGGATTAGGGGACGGGTGAGGGTAAGGCTTCGGGTAAGGGTTAGTGTTAGGGTTAGGGTTAGGGTTAGGGTTAGGGTTCGGGGACGGTTTAGGATACAGGTTAGGGTACGACAACGATTTAGGGTGAGCGCACGTGTTAGGGTACGGGTTAGTGTTAGCGTACGGGTTAGGATTAGGGGACGGGTGAGGGTAAGGCTTCGGGTAAGGGTTAGGGTTAGGGTTAGGGTTAGGGTTAGGGTTAGGCGACGGGGACAGGGACGGTTTAGGGTACAGGTTAGGGTACGACAACGGTTTAGGGTGAGCGTACATGTTAGGGTATGGGTTAGTGTTAGCGTACGGGTTAGGATTAGGGGACGGGTGAGGGTAAGGCTTCGGGTAAGGGTTACGGTTAGGGTTAGGGGACGGGGACGGTTTAGGGTACAGGTTAGGGTACGACAATGATTTAGGGTGAGCGTACGTATTAGGGTACGGTTTAGTGTTAGCGTACGGGTTAGGATTAGAGGAAGGGCGAGGGTAAGTCTTCGGGTAAAGGTTAGGGTTAGGGTTAGGGTTAGGGGACGGGGATGGGGACAGTTTAGAGTACAGTTTAGCGTACGACAACGGTTTAGGGTGAGCGTACCTGTTAGGGTACGGGTTAGTGTTAGCGTTTGGGTTAGGATTAGGGGACGGGTGAGTGTAAGGCTTCGGGTAAGGGTTAGGGTTAGGGTTAGGGTTAGGGTTAGGGGACGGGGACGGTTTAGAGTACAGGTTAGGGTACGTCAACGGTTTAGGGTGAGCGTACGTGTTAGGGTACGGGTTAGTGTTAGTGTACGGGTTAGGATTAGGGGACGGGTGAGGGTAAGGCTTCGGGTAAGGGTTAGGGTTAGCGTTAGGGTTAGTGTTAGGGTTAGGGGACGGGGACGGTTTAGGGTACAGGTTAGAGTACGACAACGGTTTAGGGTGAGCGTATGTGTTAGGGTATGGGTTAGTGTTTGCGTACGGGTTAGGATTAGGGGACGGGTGAGGGTAAGGCTTCGGGTAAGGGTTAGGGTTAGGGTTAGGTTTAGGGTTAGGGGACGGGGACGGTTTAGGGTACAGTTTAGGGTACGACAAAGTTTAGGGTGAGCGTCCGTGTTAGGGTACGGGTTAGTGTTAGCGTACGGGTGAGGATTAGGGGACGGGTGAGTGTAAGGCTTCGGGTAAGGGTTAGAGTTAGGGTTAGGGTTAGGGTTAGGGTTAGGGTTAGGGGACGGGGATGGTTTAGGGTACAGGTTAGTGTACGACAACGGTTTAGGGTGAGCGTACATGTTAGGGTAGGGGTTAGTGTTAGCGTACGGGTTAGGATTAGGGGACGGGTGAGGGTAAGGCTTCGGGAAAGGGTTAGGGTTAGGGTTAGGGTTAGGGTTAGGGGACGGGCACGGGGACGGTTTAGGGTACAGGTTAGGGTACGACAACGGTTTAGGGTGAGGGTACGTGTTAGGGTACGGGTTAGTGTTAGCGTATGGGTTAGGATTAGGGGACGGGTTAGGGTAAGGCTTCGGATAAGGGTTAGGTTTAGGGTTAGAGTTAGGGTTAGAGGACGGGGATGGTTTAGGGTACAGGTTAGGGTACGACAACCGTTTAGGATGAGCGTACGTGTTAGGGTACGTGTTAGTGTTAGCGTACGGGTTAGGATTAGGGGACGGGTGAGGGTAAGGTTTCGGGTAAGGGTTAGGGTTAGGGTTAAGGTTATGGTTAGGGTTAGGGGACGGGGACGGTTTAGGGTACAGGTTAGGGTACGACAACGGTTTAGGGTGAGCGTACGTGTTAGGGTACGGGTTAGTGTTAGCGTACGGGTGAGGATTAGGGGACGGGTGAGGGTAAGGCTTCGGGTAAGGGTTAGGGTTATGGTTAGGGTTAGGGTTAGGGTTAGGGGACGGGGACGGGGACGGTTTAGGGTACAGGTTAGGGTACGACAACGGTTTAGGGTGAGCGTACGTGTTAGGGTACGGGTTAGTGTTAGCGTACGGGTTAGGATTAGGGGACGGGTGAGGTTAAGACTTCGGGTAAGGGTTAGGGTGAGGGTTAGGGTTAGGGATAGGGTTAGGGGACGGGGACGGTTTAGGGTACAGGTTAGGGTACGACAACAGTTTAGGGTGAGCGTACGTATTAGGGTACAGGTTAGTGTTAGCGTACGGGTTAGGATTAGGGGACGGGTGAGGGTAAGGCTTCGGGAAAGGGTTAGGGTTAGGGTTAGGGTTAGGGTTAGGGGACGGGCACGGGGACGGTTTAGGGTACAGGTTAGGGTACGACAACGGTTTAGGGTGAGGGTACGTGTTAGGGTACGTGTTAGTGTTAGCGTATGGGTTAGGATTAGGGGACGGGTTAGGGTAAGGCTTCGGATAAGGGTTAGGTTTAGGGTTAGAGTTAGGGTTAGAGGACGGGGATGGTTTAGGGTACAGGTTAGGGTACGACAACCGTTTAGGATGAGCGTACGTGTTAGGGTACGTGTTAGTGTTAGCGTACGGGTTAGGATTAGGGGACGGGTGAGGGTAAGGTTTCGGGTAAGGGTTAGGGTTAGGGTTAAGGTTATGGTTAGGGTTAGGGGACGGGGACGGTTTAGGGTACAGGTTAGGGTACGACAACGGTTTAGGGTGAGCGTACGTGTTAGGGTACGGGTTAGTGTTAGCGTACGGGTGAGGATTAGGGGACGGGTGAGGGTAAGGCTTCGGGTAAGGGTTAGGGTTATGGTTAGGGTTAGGGTTAGGGTTAGGGGACGGGGACGGGGACGGTTTAGGGTACAGGTTAGGGTACGACAACGGTTTAGGGTGAGCGTACGTGTTAGGGTACGGGTTAGTGTTAGCGTACGGGTTAGGATTAGGGGACGGGTGAGGTTAAGACTTCGGGTAAGTGTTAGGGTGAGGGTTAGGGTTAGGGATAGGGTTAGGGGACGGGGACGGTTTAGGGTACAGGTTAGGGTACGACAACAGTTTAGGGTGAGCGTACGTATTAGGGTACAGGTTAGTGTTAGCGTACGGGTTAGGATTAGGGGACGGGTGAGGGTAAGGCTTCGGGTAAGGGTTAGGGTTAGGGTTAGGGTTAGGGTTAGGGTTAGGGGACCGGGACGGGGACGGTTTAGGGTATAGGTTTGTGTACGACAAAGGTTTAGGGGGAGCGTACGTGTTAGGGTACGGGTTAGTGTTTGCGTACGGGTTAGGATTAGGTTACGGGTGAGGGTAAGGCTTCGGGTAAAGGTTAGGGTTAGGGTTAGGGTTAGGGATAGGGGACGGGGACGGTATAAGGTACAGGTTAGGGTACGACAACGGTTTAGGGTGAGCGTACGTGTTAGGGTACGGGTTAGTGTTAGCGTACGGGTTAGGATTAGGGGACGGGTGAGGGTAAGGCTTGGGGTAAGGGTTAGGGTTACGCATAGGGTTAGGGTTAGGGGATTGGGACGGTTTAGGGTACAGGTTAGGGTACGACAACGGTTTAGGGTGAGCGTACGTGTTAGGGTAAGGGTTAGTTTTAGCGTAAGGGTTAGGATTAGGGGACGGGTGAGTTTAAGGCTTCGGGTAAGGGTTAGGGTTAGGGTTAGGGTTAGGGTTAGGGTTAGGGGAAGGGGACGGTTTAGGATACAGGTTAGGGTACGACAAAAGTTTAGGGTGAGTGTACGTGTTAGGGTACGGGTTAGTGTTAGCATACGGGTTAGGATTAGGGGACGGGTGAGGGTAAGGCTTCAGGTAAGGGTTAGGGATAGGGGATGGGGACGGGGACGGGTACGGTTTAGGGTACAGGTTAGGGTACGACAACGGTTTAGGGTGAGCGTACGTGTTAGGGTACAGGTTAGTGATAGCGTACGGGTTACGATTAGGGGACGGGTGAGGGTAAGGCTTCGGGTAAGGATTAGGGTTAGGGTTAGGTTTAGGATTAGGGTTAGGGGACGGGGACGGTTTAGGGTACAGTTTAGGGTACGACAACGGTTTAGGGTGAGCATACGTGTTAGGGTACAGGTTAGGGTTAGCGTACGGGTTAGGATTAGGGGACGGGTGAGGGTAATGCTTCGGGTAAGGGTTAGGGTTAGGGTTAGGGTTACGGTTAGGGTTAGGGTTAGGGGACGGGGACGGTTTAGAGTACAGGTTAGGGTACGACAAAGATTTAGGGTGAGCGTACGTTTTAGGGTACGGGTTAGAGTTAGCGTACGGGTTAGGATTAGGGGACGGGTGAGGGTAAGGCTTCGGGTAAGGGTTAGGGTTAGGGTTAAGGTTAGGGTTAGGGTTAGGGGACGGGGACGGTTTAGGGTACAGGATAGGGTACGACAACAGTTTACGGGAGCGTACGTGTTAGGGTACGTGTTAGTGTTAGCGTATGGGTTAGGACTACGGGACGGGTGAAGGTAAGGCTTCTGGTAAGGGTTAGGGTTAGTTTTAGGGTTAGGGTTAGGGTTAGGGGACGGTTTAGGGTACAGGTTAAGGTATGACAACAGTTTAGGGTGAGCGTACGTGTTAGGGTACGCGTTAGTGTTAGCGTACGGGTTAGGATTAGGGGACGGGTGAGTGTAAGGCTTCGGGTAAAGGTTAGGGTTAGGGTTAGGGTTAGGGTTAGGTTTAGGGGACGGGGACGGTTTAGGGTACAGGTTAGGGTACGGCAACGGTTTAGGGTGAGCGTACGTGTTAGGGTACGGGTTAGTGTTAGCGTACGGGTTAGGATTAGGGAACGGGTGAGGGTAAGGCTCGGGTAAGGGTTAGGGTTAGGGTTAGGGTTAGGGTTAGTGTTAGGGGACGGGAACGGTTTAGGGTACAGGTTAAGGTACGACAACGTTTTAGGGTGAGCGTACGTGTTAGGGTACGGGTTAATGTTAGCATACGGGTTAGGATTATGGGACGGGTGAGTGTAAGAGTTCGGGTAAGGGTTAGGGTTAGTGTTAGGGTTAGGGTTAGGGTTAGGGGACGGGGACGGCGATGGTTTAGGGTACAGGTTAGGGTACGACAACGGTTTAGGGTGAGCGTACTTGTTAGGGTACGGGTTAGTGTTAGCGTACGGGTTAGGATTATGGGACGTGTGAGGGTAAGGCTTCGGGTAAGGTTTAGGGTTAGTGTTAGGGTTAGGGTTAGGGTTAGGGGATGGGGACGGTTTAGGGTACAGGTTAGGATACGACAACGGTTTAGGGTGAGCGTATGTGTTAGGGTATGGGTTAGTGTTAGCGTACGGGTTAGGATTAGGGGACGTGTGAGTGTTAGGCTTCGGGTAAGGGTTAGGGTTAGGGTTAGGGTTAGGGTTATTGTTAGGGGACGGGGACGGTTTAGGGTACAGTTTAGGGTACGACAACGGTTTAGGGTGAGCGTACGTGTTAGGGTACGGGTTAGAGTTAGCGTACGGGTTAGGATTAGGGGACGGGTGAGGGTAAGGCTTCGGGTAAGGGTTAAGGTTAGGGTTAGGGTTAGGGTTAGGCTTAGGGGACGAGGACGGTTTAGGGTACAGGTTAGAGTACGACAACGTTTTACGGTGAGCGTACGTGTTAGGGTACGGGTTAGTGTTAGCGTACGGGTTAGGTTTAGGGGACGGGTGAGGGTAAGGCTTCGGGTAAGGGTTAGGGTTAGGGTTAGGGTTAGGGTTAGGGGACGGGGAAGGGGACGGTTTAGGGTACAGGTTAGGGTACGACAACGGTTTAGGGTGAGCGTACGTGTTAGGGTACGGGTTAGTGTTAGCGTACGGGTTAGGATTAGGGGACGGGTGAGGGTAAGGCTTCGGGTAAGGGTTAGGGTTAGGGTTAGGGTTAGGGTTAGGGTTAGGGGACGGGGACGGTTTAGGGTACAGGTTAGGGTACGACAACGATTTAGGGTGAGCGTACGTGTTAGGGTACGGGTTAATGTTAGCGTACGGGTTAGGATTAGGGGACGGGTGAGTGTAAGATTTTGGGTAAGGGTTAGGGTAAGGTTTACGGTTAGGAGACGGGGACGGGGACGGTTTAGGGTACAGGTTAGGGTATGACAACGGTTTAGGGTGAGCGTACTTGTTAGGGTACGGGTTAGTGTTAGCGTATGGGTTAGGATTAGGGGACGGGTGAGGGTAAGGCTTCGGGTAAGGTTTAGGGTTAGTGTTAGGGATAGGGTTAGGGTTAGGGGACGGGGACGGTTTAGGGTACAGGTTAGTTTACGACAACGGTTTAGGGTGAGCGTACGTGTTAGGGTACGGGTTAGTGATAGCGTACGGTTTAGGATTAGGGTACGGGTGAGGGTAAGGCTTCGGGTTAGGGTTAGGATTAGGGTTAGGGTTAGGGGACGGGGACGGTTTAGGGTACAGGTTAGGGTACGACAAAGATTTAGGGTGAGCGTACGTGTTAGGGTACGGGTTAGTG
Organism: Delphinapterus leucas; assembly: GCF_059928025.1. Taxonomy (NCBI): domain Eukaryota; kingdom Metazoa; phylum Chordata; class Mammalia; order Artiodactyla; family Monodontidae; genus Delphinapterus; species Delphinapterus leucas. The sequence continues at coordinate 734,854 of NC_143147.1, read as the reverse complement.
TTAGCGTACGGGTTAGGATTAGGGGACGGGTGAGGGTAAGGCTTCGGTTAAAGGTTAGGGTTAGGGTTAGGGTTAGATTTAGGGGACGGGGACGGGGACGGTTTAGGGTACAGATTAGGGTACGACAACGGTTTAGGGTGAGCGTACGTGTTAGGGTACGGGTTAGTGTTAGCGTACGGGTTAGGATTAGGGGACGGGTGAGGGTAAGGCTTCGGGTAAGGATTAGGGTTAGGGTTAGGGTTAGAGTTAGGGGACGGGGACGGTTTAGGGTACAGGTTAAGGTACGACAAATGTTTAGGGTGAGTGTACGTGTTAGGGTACTGGTTAGTGTTAGCGTACGGGTTAGGATTAGGGGACGGGTGAGTGTAAGGCTTCGGGTAAGGGTTAGGGTTAGGGTTAGGGTTAGGGTTAGGGTTAGGGGACGGGGACGGTTTAGGGTACAGGTTAGGTTACGACAACGGTTTAGGGTGAGCGTACGTTTTAGGGTACGGGTTAGTGTTAGCGTACGGGTTAGGATTAGGGGACGGCTGAGGGTAAGGCTTCGGGAAAGTGTTAGGGTTAGGGTTAGGGTTAGAGTTAGGGGACGGGCACGGGGACGGTTTAGGGTACAGGTTAAGGTACGACAACGGTTTAGGGTGAGGGTACGTGTTAGGGTACGGGTTAGTGTTAGCGTACGGGTTAGGATTAGGGGACGGGTGAGGGTAAGGCTTCGGGTAAGGTTTAGGGTTAGGGTTAGGGTTAGGGTTAGGGGTAGGGTTAGGGGACGGGGACGGTATAGGGTACAGGTTAAGGTATGACAACGGTTTACGGTGAGCGTACGTGTTAGGGTACGGGTTAGTGTTAGCGTACGGGTTAGGATTAGGGGACGGGTGAGTGTAAGGCTTCGGGTAAGTGTTAGGGTCACGGTTAGGGTTAGGGTTAGGGTTAGGGTACGGTGACGGTTCAGGGTACAGGTTAAGGTACGACAAAGTTTTAGGTTGAGTGTACGTGTTAGGGTACGGGTTAGTGTTAGCGTACGGGTTAGGATTAGGGGACGGGTGAGGGTAAGGCTTCGGGTAAGGGTTAGGTTTAGGGTTATGGGACGGGGACGGGGACGGGGACGGGGACGGTTTAGGGTAGAGGTTAGGATACGACAACGGTTTAGGGTGAGCGTACGTGTTAGGGTACGGGTTAGTGTTAGCGTACGGGTTAGGATTAGGGCACGGGTGAGGGTAAGGCTTCGGGTAAAGGTTAGGGTTAGGGTTAGGGTTAGGGTTAAGGGACGGGGACGGGGACGGTTTAGGGTACAGGTTAGGGTACGACAACGGTTTAGGGTGAGCGTACGTGTTAGGGTACGGGTTAGTGTTAGCGTACGGGTTAGGATTAGGGGACAGGTGAGTGTAAGTGTTCGGGTAAGGGTTAGGGTTAGGGTTAGGGTTAGGGTTAGGGTTAGGGGACGGGGACTGTTTAGGGTACAGGTTAGGGTACGTCAACGGTTTAGGGTGAGCGTACGTGTTAGGGTACGGGTTAGTGTTAGTGTACGGGTTAGGATTAGGGGACGGGTGAGGGTAAGGCTTCGGGTAAGGGTTAGTGTTAGGGTTAGGGTTAGGGTTAGGGTTAGGGTTCGGGGACGGTTTAGGATACAGGTTAGGGTACGACAACGATTTAGGGTGAGCGCACGTGTTAGGGTACGGGTTAGTGTTAGCGTACGGGTTAGGATTAGGGGACGGGTGAGGGTAAGGCTTCGGGTAAGGGTTAGGGTTAGGGTTAGGGTTAGGGTTAGGGTTAGGCGACGGGGACAGGGACGGTTTAGGGTACAGGTTAGGGTACGACAACGGTTTAGGGTGAGCGTACATGTTAGGGTATGGGTTAGTGTTAGCGTACGGGTTAGGATTAGGGGACGGGTGAGGGTAAGGCTTCGGGTAAGGGTTAGGGTTAGGGTTAGGGGACGGGGACGGTTTAGGGTACAGGTTAGGGTACGACAATGATTTAGGGTGAGCGTACGTATTAGGGTACGGTTTAGTGTTAGCGTACGGGTTAGGATTAGAGGAAGGGCGAGGGTAAGTCTTCGGGTAAAGGTTAGGGTTAGGGTTAGGGTTAGGGGACGGGGATGGGGACAGTTTAGAGTACAGTTTAGCGTACGACAACGGTTTAGGGTGAGCGTACCTGTTAGGGTACGGGTTAGTGTTAGCGTATGGGTTAGGATTAGGGGACGGGTGAGTGTAAGGCTTCGGGTAAGGGTTAGGGTTAGGGTTAGGGTTAGGGTTAGGGGACGGGGACGGTTTAGAGTACAGGTTAGGGTACGTCAACGGTTTAGGGTGAGCGTACGTGTTAGGGTACGGGTTAGTGTTAGTGTACGGGTTAGGATTAGGGGACGGGTGAGGGTAAGGCTTCGGGTAAGGGTTAGGGTTAGCGTTAGGGTTAGTGTTAGGGTTAGGGGACGGGGACGGTTTAGGGTACAGGTTAGGGTACGACAACGGTTTAGGGTGAGCGTATGTGTTAGGGTATGGGTTAGTGTTTGCGTACGGGTTAGGATTAGGGGACGGGTGAGGGTAAGGCTTCGGGTAAGGGTTAGGGTTAGGGTTAGGTTTAGGGTTAGGGGACGGGGACGGTTTAGGGTACAGTTTAGGGTACGACAAAGTTTAGGGTGAGCGTCCGTGTTAGGGTACGGGTTAGTGTTAGCGTACGGGTGAGGATTAGGGGACGGGTGAGTGTAAGGCTTCGGGTAAGGGTTAGAGTTAGGGTTAGGGTTAGGGTTAGGGTTAGGGTTAGGGGACGGGGATGGTTTAGGGTACAGGTTAGTGTACGACAACGGTTTAGGGTGAGCGTACATGTTAGGGTAGGGGTTAGTGTTAGCGTACGGGTTAGGATTAGGGGACGGGTGAGGGTAAGGCTTCGGGAAAGGGTTAGGGTTAGGGTTAGGGTTAGGGTTAGGGGACGGGCACGGGGACGGTTTAGGGTACAGGTTAGGGTACGACAACGGTTTAGGGTGAGGGTACGTGTTAGGGTACGGGTTAGTGTTAGCGTATGGGTTAGGATTAGGGGACGGGTTAGGGTAAGGCTTCGGATAAGGGTTAGGTTTAGGGTTAGAGTTAGGGTTAGAGGACGGGGATGGTTTAGGGTACAGGTTAGGGTACGACAACCGTTTAGGATGAGCGTACGTGTTAGGGTACGTGTTAGTGTTAGCGTACGGGTTAGGATTAGGGGACGGGTGAGGGTAAGGTTTCGGGTAAGGGTTAGGGTTAGGGTTAAGGTTATGGTTAGGGTTAGGGGACGGGGACGGTTTAGGGTACAGGTTAGGGTACGACAACGGTTTAGGGTGAGCGTACGTGTTAGGGTACGGGTTAGTGTTAGCGTACGGGTGAGGATTAGGGGACGGGTGAGGGTAAGGCTTCGGGTAAGGGTTAGGGTTATGGTTAGGGTTAGGGTTAGGGTTAGGGGACGGGGACGGGGACGGTTTAGGGTACAGGTTAGGGTACGACAACGGTTTAGGGTGAGCGTACGTGTTAGGGTACGGGTTAGTGTTAGCGTACGGGTTAGGATTAGGGGACGGGTGAGTGTAAGGCTTCGGGTAAGGGTTAGGGTTAGGTTTAGGGTTAGGGGACGGGGACGGTTTAGAGTACAGGTTAGGGTACATCTACGTTTTAGGGTGAGCCTACGTGTTAGGGTACGGTTTAGTGTTAGTGTACGGGTTAGGATTAGGGGACGGGTGAGGGTAAGGCTTCGGGTAAGGGTTAGGGTTAGCGTTAGGGTTTGGGTTAGGGTTAGGGGACGGGGACGGTTTAGAGTACAGGTTAGGGTACGACAACAGTTTAGGGTGAGCGTACGTGTTAGGGTATGTTTTAGTGTTAGCGTACGGGTTAGGATTAGGGGACGGGTGAGGGTAAGGCTTCGGGTAAGTGTTAGGCTTAGGGTTAGGGTTAGGGATAGGGTTAGGGGATGGGGACGGTTTAGGGTACAGGTTAGGGTACGACAAAGTTTAGGGTGAGCATACGTGTTAGGGTACGGGTTAGTGTTAGCGTACGGGTGAGGATTAGGGGACGGGTGAGTGTAAGGCTTCGGGTAAGGGTTAGGGTTAGGGTTAGGGTTAGGGTTAGGGGACGGGGACGGTTTAGGGTACAGGTTAGTGTACGACAACGGTTTAGGGTGAGCGTACATGTTAGGGTACGGGTTAGTGTTAGCGTACGGGTTAGGATTAGGGGACGGGTGAGGGTAAGGCTTCGGGAAAGGGTTAGGGTTAGGGTTAGGGTTAGGGTTAGGGGACGGGCACGGGGACGGTTTAGGGTACAGGTTAGGGTACGACAACGGTTTAGGGTGAGCGTACGTGTTATGGTACGGGTTAGTGTTAGCATACGGGTTAGGATTAGGGGACGGGTGAGGGTAAGGCTTCGGGTAAGGGTTAGGGTTAGGGTTAAGGTTATGGTTAGGGTTAGGGGACGGGGACGGTTTAGGGTACAGGTTAGGGTACGACAACGTTTTAGGGTGAGCGTACGTGTTAGGGTACGGGTTAGTGTTAGCGTACGGGTGAGGATTAGGGTCGGGTGAGGGTAAGGCTTCGGGTAAGGGTTAGGGTTAGGGTTAGGGTTAGGGGACGGGGACGGTTTAGGGTACAGGTTAGGATACGACAACGGTTTAGGGTGAGCGTACGTGTTAGGGTACGGGTTAGTGTTAGCGTACGGGTTAGGATTAGGGGACGGGTGAGGGTAAGGCTTCGGGTAAGGGTTAGGGTTAGGGTTAGGGTTAGGGTTAGGGGACGGGGACAGGGACGGTTTTGGGTACAGGTTAGGGTGCGACAACGGTTTAGGGTGAGCGTACATGTTAGGGTATGTGTGAGTGTTAGCGTACGGGTTAGGATTAGAGGACGGTTGAGGGTAAGGCTTCGGGTAAGGGTTAGGGTTAGGTTTAGGGTTAGGGGACGGGGACGGGGACGGGGACGGTTTAGGGTACAGGTAAGGGTACGACAACGGTTTAGGGTGAGCGTACGTGTTATGGTACGGGTTAGTGTTAGCGTACGGGTTAGGATTAGGGGATGGGTGAGGGTAAGGCTTCGGATAAAGGTTAGGGTTAGGGTTAGGGTTAGCGGACGGGGACGGTTTAGGGTACAGGTTAGGGTACGACAACGATTTAGGGTGAGCGTACGTGTTAGGGTACGGGTTAGTGTTAGCGTACGGGTTAGGGTTAGGGGACGGGTGAGTGTAAGGCTTCGTGTAAGGGTTAGGGTTAGGGTTAGGGTTAGGGTTAGGGTTAGGGGACGGGGACGGTTTAGGGTGCAGGTTAGTGTACGACAACGGTTTAGGTTGAGCGTACGTGTGAGGGTACGGGTTAGTGTTAGCGTACGGGTTAGAATTAGGGGACGGGTGAGGGTAAGGCTTCGGGTAAGTGTTAGGTTTAGGGTTAGGGTTAGGGTTAGGGTTAGGGGACGGGGACGGTTTAGGGTACAGGTTAGGTTACGACAAAGGTTTAGGGTGAGTGTACGTGTTAGGGTACTGGTTAGTGTTAGCGTACGGGTTAGGATTAGGGGACGGGTGAGGGTAAGGCTTCGGGTAAGGGTTAGGTTTAGGGTTATGGGACGGGGATGGGGACGGGGACGGGGACGGTTTAGGGTAGAGGTTAGGATACGACAACGGTTTAGGGTGAGCGTACGTGTTAGGGTACGGGTTAGTGTTAGCGTACGGGTTAGGATTAGGGGACGGGTGAGGGTAAGGCTTCGGGTAAAGGTTAGGTTTAGGGTTAGGGTTAGGGTTAGGGGACGGGGACGGGGACGGTTTAGGGTACAGGTTAGGGTACGACAACGGTTTAGGGTGAGCGTACGTGTTAGGGTACGGGTTAGTGTTAGCGTACGGGTTAGGATTAGGGGACAGGTGAGTGTAAGTCTTCGGGTAAGGGTTAGGGTTAGGGTTAGGGTTAGGGTTAGGGTTAGGGGACGGGGATTGTTTAGGGTACAGGTTAGGGTTAGTCAACGTTTTAGGGTGAGCGTACGTGTTAGGGTACGGGTTAGTGTTAGTGTACGGGTTAGGATTAGGGGACGGGTGAGGTTAAGGCTTCGGGTAAGGGTTAGTGTTAGGGTTAGGGTTAGGGTTAGGGTTAGGGTTCGGGGACGGTTTAGGATACAGGTTAGGGTACGACAACGATTTAGGGTGAGCGCACGTGTTAGGGTACGGGTTAGTGTTAGCGTACGGGTTAGGATTAGGGGACGGGTGAGGGTAAGGCTTCGGGTAAGGGTTAGGGTTAGGGTTAGGGTTAGGGTTAGGGTTAGGGTTAGGCGACGGGGACAGGGACGGTTTAGGGTACAGGTTAGGGTACGACAACGGTTTAGGGTGAGCGTACATGTTAGGGTATGGGTTAGTGTTAGCGTACGGGTTAGGATTAGGGGACGGGTGAGGGTAAGGCTTCGGGTAAGGGTTAGCGTTAGGGTTAGGGTTAGGGGACGTGGACAGGGACGGTTTAGGGTACAGGTTAGGGTGCGACAACGGTTTAGGGTGAGCGTACATGTTAGGGTATGGGTGAGTGTTAGCGTACGGGTTAGGATTAGAGGACGGGTGAGGGTAAGGCTTCGGGTAAGGGTTAGGGTTAGGGTTAGGGTTAGGGGACGGGGACGGGGACGGGGACGGTTTAGGGTACAGGTAAGGGTACGACAACGGTTTAGGGTGAGCGTACGTGTTATGGTACGGGTTAGTGTTAGCGTACGGGTTAGGGTTAGGGGATGGGTGAGGGTAAGGCTTCGGGTAAAGGTTAGGGTTTGGGTTAGGTTTAGGGTTAGGGTTAGGGGACGGGGACGGTTTAGGGTACAGCTTAGGGTATGAAAACGGTTTAGGGTGAGCGTACGTGTTAGGGTATGGGTTAGTGTTAGCGTACGGGTTAGGATTAGGGGACGGGTGAGGGTAAGGCTTCGGGTAAGGGTTAGGGTTAGGGTTAGGGTTAGGGTTAGGGTTAGGGGACAGGGACTGTTTAGGGTACAGGTTAGTGTACGTCAACGGTTTAGGGTGAGCGTACGTGTTATGGTACGGGTTAGTGTTAGTGTACGGTTTAGGATTAGGGGACGGGTGAGTGTAAGGCTTCGGGTAAGGTTTAGGGTTAGGGTTAGGGTTAGGGTTAGGGTTATGGGACGGGGACGGTTTAGGGTACAGGTTAGTGTACGACAACGGTTAAGGGTGAGCGTACGTGTTAGGGTACGGGTTAGTGTTAGCGTACGGGTGAGGTTTAGGGGACGGGTGAGTGTAAGGATTTTGGTAAGGGTTAGGGTTAGGTTTAGGGTTAGGGTTAGGGTTAGGGGACGGGGACGGTTTAGGGTACACGATAGGGTACGACAACGGTTTAGGGTGAGCGTACGTGTTCGGGTACGTGTTAGTGTTAGCGTACGGGTTAGGATTAGGGGACGGGTGAGGGTAAGGCTTCGGGAAAGGGTTAGGGTTAGGGTTAGGTTTAGGGTTAGGGGACGGGCACGGGGACGGTTTAGGGTACAGGTTAGGGTACGACAACGGTTTAGGTTGAGCGTACATGTTAGGGTATGGGTTAGTGTTAGCGTACGGGTTAGGATTAGGGGACGGGTGAGGGTAAGGCTTCGGGTAAAGGTTAGGTTTAGGGTTAGGGTTAGGGTTAGGGGACGGGGATGGGGACGGTTTAGGGTACAGGTTAGCATACGACAACGGTTTAGGGTGAGCGTACCTGTTAGGGTACGGGTTAGTGTTAGCGTACGGGTTAGGATTAGGGGACGGGTGAGTGTAAGGCTTCGGGTAAGGGTTAGGGTTAGGGTTAGGGTTAGGGGACGGGGACGGTTTAGAGTACAGGTTAGGGTACGTCAACGGTATAGGGTGAGCCTACGTGTTAGGGTACGGGTTAGTGTTAGTGTACGGGTTAGGATTAGGGGACGGGTGAGGGTAAGGCTTCGGGTAAGGGTTAGGGTTAGCGTTAGGGTTAGGGTTAGGGTTAGGGGACGGGGACGGTTTAGAGTACAGGTTAGGGTACGACAACGGTTTAGGGTGAGCGTACGTGTTAGGGTATGGGTTAGTGTTAGCGTACGGGTTAGGATTAGGGGACGGGTGAGGGTAAGTCTTCGGGAAAGGGTTAGGGTTAGGGTTAGGTTTAGGGATAGGGTTAGGGGATGGGGACGGTTTAGGGTACAGGTTAGGGTACGACAAAGTTTAGGGTGAGCATAGGTGTTAGGGTACGGGTTAGTGTTAGCGTACGGGTGAGGATTAGGGGACGGCTGAGTGTAAGGCTTCGGGTAAGGGTTAGGGTTAGGGTTAGGGGACGGGGACGGTTTAGGGTACAGGTTAGTGTACGACAACGGTTTAGGGTGAGCGTACACGTTAGGGTACGGGTTAGTGTTAGCGTACGGGTTAGGATTAGGGGACGGGTGAGGGTAAGGCTTCGGGAAAGGGTTAGGGTTAGGGTTAGGGTTAGGGTTAGGGGACGGGCACGGGGACGGTTTAGGGTACAGGTTAGGGTACGGCAATGGTTTAGGGTGAGGGTACGTGTTAGGGTACGGGTTAGTGTTAGCGTACGGGTTAGGATTAGGGGACAGGTTAGGGTAAGGCTTCGGGTAAGGGTTAGGTTTAGGGTTAGGGTTAGGCTTAGTGTTAGAGTACGGGGATGGTTTAGGGTACAGGTTAGGGTACGACAACCGTTTAGGGTGAGCGTACGTGTTAGGGTACGGGTTAGTGTTATCGTACGGGTTAGGATTAGGGGACGGGTGAGGGTAAGGCTTCGGGTAAGGGTTAGGGTTAGGGTTAAGGTTATGGTTAGGGTTAGGGGACGGGGACGGTTTAGGGTACAGGTTAGGGTACGACAACGGTTTAGGGTGAGCGTACGTGTTAGGGTACGGGTCAGTGTTAGCGCACGGGTTAGGATTAGGGGACGGATGAGGGTAAGGCTTCGGGTAACGTTTAGGTTTAGGGTTAGGGTTAGGTTTAGGGTTAGGGGACGAGGACGGTTTAGGGTACAGGTTAGGGTACGACAACGGTTTAGGGTGAGCGTACGTGTTAGGGTACGGGTTAGTGTTAGCGTACGGGTTAGGTTTAGGGGACGGGTGAGGGTAAGGCTTCGGGTAAGGGTTAGGGTTAGGGTTAGGGTTAGGGATAGAGTTAGGGGAAGGGGACGGTTTAGGGTACAGGTTAGGGTACGACAAAGTTTAGGGTGAGCGTACGTGTTAGGGTACGGGTTAGTGTTAGCGTACGGGTGAGGATTAGGGGACGGGTGAGTGTAAGGCTTCGGGTAAGGGTTAGGGTTAGGGTTAGGGTTAGGGTTAGGGGACGGGGACGGTTTAGGGTACAGGTTAGTGTACGACAACGGTTTAGGGTGAGCGTACATGTTAGGGTACGGGTTAGTGTTAGCGTACGGGTTAGGATTAGGGGACGGGTGAGGGTAAGGCTTCGGGAAAGGGTTAGGGTTAGGGTTAGGATTAGGGTTAGGGGACGGGCACGGGGACGGTTTAGGGTACAGGTTAGTGTACGACAACGGTTTAGGGTGAGGGTACGTGTTAGGGTACGGGTTAGTGTTAGCGTACGGGTTAGGATTAGGGGATGGGTGAGGGTAAGGCTTCGGGTAAGGGTTAGGGTTAGGGTTAAGGTTATGGTTAGGGTTAGGGGACGGGGACGGTTTAGGGTACAGGTTAGGGTACGACAACGTTTTAGGGTGAGCGTACGTGTTAGGGTACGGGTTAGTGTTAGCGTACGGGTGAGGATTAGGGGACGGGTGAGGGTAAGGCTTCGGGTAAGGGTTAGGGTTAGGGTTAGGGTTAGGGTTAGGGGACGGGGACGGTTTAGGGTACAGGTTAGGATACGACAACGGTTTAGGGTGAGCGTACGTGTTAGGGTACGGGTTAGTGTTAGCGTACGGGTTAGGATTAGGGGACGGTTGAGGGTAAGGCTTCGGGTAAGGGTTAGGGTTAGGGTCAGGGTTAGGGTTAGGGGACGGGGACAGGGACGGTTTAGGGTACAGGTTAGGGTGCGACAACGGTTTAGGGTGAGCGTACATGTTAGGGTATGTGTGAGTGTTAGCGTACGGGTTAGGATTAGAGGACGGTTGAGGGTAAGGCTTCGGGTAAGTGTTAGGGTTAGGTTTAGGGTTAGGGGACGGGGACGGGGACGGGGACGGTTTAGGGTACAGGTAAGGGTACGACAACGGTTTAGGGTGAGCGTACGTGTTATGGTACGGGTTAGTGTTAGCGTACGGGTTAGGATTAGGGGATGGGTGAGGGTAAGGCTTCGGGTAAAGGTTAGGGTTAGGGTTAGGGTTAGGGTTAGGGGACGGGGACGGTTTAGGGTACAGTTTAGGGTATGAAAACGGTTTAGGGTGAGCGTACGTGTTAGGGTATGGGTTAGTGTTACCTTACGGGTTAGGTTTAGGGGACGGGTGAGGGTAAGGTTTCGGGTAAGGGTTAGGGTTAGAGTTAGGGTTAGGGTTAGGGTTAGGGGACAGGGACGGTTTAGGGTACAGGTTAGTGTACGTCAACGGTTTAGGGTGAGCGTACGTGTTATGGTACGGTTTAGTGTTAGTGTACGGTTTAGGATTAGGGGACGGGTGAGGGTAAGGCTTCGGGTAAGGTTTAGGGTTAGGGTTAGGGTTAGGGTTAGGGTTAGTGGACGGGGACGGTTTAGGGTACAGGTTAGGGTACGACAACAGTTTAGGGTGAGTGTACGTGTTAGGGTACGGGTTAGTGTTAGCGTACGGGTTAGGATTAGGGGACGGGTGAGTGTAAGGCTTCTGGTAAGGGTTAGTGTTAGGATTAGGGTTAGGGTTAGGGTTAGGGGACGGGGACGGTTTAGGGTACAGGTTAGGGTACGACATCGGTTTAGGGTGAGCGTACGTGTTCGGGTATGGGTTAGTGTTAGCGTACGGGTTAGGATTAGGGGACGGGTGAGGGTAAGGCTTCGGGAAAGGGTTAGGGTTAGGGTTAGGTTTAGGGTTAGGGGACGGGCACGGGGACGGTTTAGGGTACAGGTTATGGTACGACAACGGTTTAGGGTGAGCGTGTGTGTTAGGGTATGGGTTAGTGTTAGCGTACGGGTTAGGATTAGGGGACGGGTGAGGGTAAGACTTCGGGTAAGGTTTAGGGATAGGGTTAGGGTTAGGGTTAGGGTTAGGTGACGCAACAGTTATGATTTACGGTACAGGTTAAGGTAAGACCACTGTTTAGGGTGAGCGTACGTGTTAGGGTACGGGTTAGTGTTAGCGTACGGGTTAGGATTAGGGGACGGTTGAGGGTAAGGCTTCGGGTAAGGGTTAGGGTTAGGGTTAGGGTTAGGGTTAGGGTTAGGGTTAGGGGACGGGGACGGTTTAGGGTACAGGTTAGTGTACGACAACGGTTTAGGGTGAGCGTACACGTTAGGGTACGGGTTAGTGTTAGCGTACGGGTTAGGATTAGGGGACGGGTGAGGGTAAGGCTTCGGGAAAGGGTTAGGGTTAGGGTTAGGGTTAGGGTTAGGGGACGGGCACGGGGACGGTTTAGGGTACAGGTTAGGGTACGGCAATGGTTTAGGGTGAGGGTACGTGTTAGGGTACGGGTTAGTGTTAGCGTACGGGTTAGGATTAGGGGACGGGTTAGGGTAAGGCTTCGGGTAAGGGTTAGGTTTAGGGTTAGGGTTAGGCTTAGTGTTAGAGTACGGGGATGGTTTACGGTACAGGTTAGGGTACGACAACCGTTTAGGGTGAGCGTACGTGTTAGGGTACGGGTTAGTGTTATCGTACGGGTTAGGATTAGGGGACGGGTGAGGGTAAGGCTTCGGGTAAGGGTTAGGGTTAGGGTTAAGGTTATGGTTAGGGTTAGGGGACGGGGACGGTTTAGGGTACAGGTTAGGGTACGACAACGGTTTAGGGTGAGCGTACGTGTTAGGGTACGGGTCAGTGTTAGCGCACGGGTTAGGATTAGGGGACGGGTGAGGGTAAGGCTTCGGGTAACGTTTAGGTTTAGGGTTAGGGTTAGGTTTAGGGTTAGGGGACGAGGACGGTTTAGGGTACAGGTTAGGGTACGACAACGGTTTAGGGTGAGCGTACGTGTTAGGGTACGGGTTAGTGTTAGCGTACGGGTTAGGTTTAGGGGACGGGTGAGGGTAAGGCTTCGGGTAAGGGTTAGGGTTAGGGTTAGGGTTAGGGATAGAGTTAGGGGAAGGGGACGGTTTAGGGTACAGGTTAGGGTACGACAAAGTTTAGGGTGAGCATACGTGTTAGGGTACGGGTTAGTGTTAGCGTACGGGTGAGGATTAGGGGACGGGTGAGTGTAAGGCTTCGGGTAAGGGTTAGGGTTAGGGTTAGGGTTAGGGTTAGGGGACGGGGACGGTTTAGGGTACAGGTTAGTGTACGACAACGGTTTAGGGTGAGCGTACATGTTAGGGTACGGGTTAGTGTTAGCGTACGGGTTAGGATTAGGGGACGGGTGAGGGTAAGGCTTCGGGAAAGGGTTAGGGTTAGGGTTAGGATTAGGGTTAGGGGACGGGCACGGGGACGGTTTAGGGTACAGGTTAGTGTACGACAACGGTTTAGGGTGAGGGTACGTGTTAGGGTACGGGTTAGTGTTAGCGTACGGGTTAGGATTAGGGGATGGGTGAGGGTAAGGCTTCGGGTAAGGGTTAGGGTTAGGGTTAAGGTTATGGTTAGGGTTAGGGGACGGGGACGGTTTAGGGTACAGGTTAGGGTACGACAACGTTTTAGGGTGAGCGTACGTGTTAGGGTACGGGTTAGTGTTAGCGTACGGGTGAGGATTAGGGGATGGGTGAGGGTAAGGCTTCGGGTAAGGGTTAGGGTTAGGGTTAGGGTTAGGGTTAGGGGACGGGGACGGTTTAGGGTACAGGTTAGGATACGACAACGGTTTAGGGTGAGCGTACGTGTTAGGGTACGGGTTAGTGTTAGCGTACGGGTGAGGATTAGGGGACGGGTGAGGGTAAGGCTTCGGGTAAGGGTTAGGGTTAGGGTTAGGGTTAGGGTTAGGGGACGGGGACGGTTTAGGGTACAGGTTAGGATACGACAACGGTTTAGGGTGAGCGTACGTGTTAGGGTACGGGTTAGTGTTAGCGTACGGGTTAGGATTAGGGGACGGTTGAGGGTAAGGCTTCGGGTAAGGGTTAGGGTTAGGGTCAGGGTTAGGGTTAGGGGACGGGGACAGGGACGGTTTAGGGTACAGGTTAGGGTGCGACAACGGTTTAGGGTGAGCGTACATGTTAGGGTATGTGTGAGTGTTAGCGTACGGGTTAGGATTAGAGGACGGTTGAGGGTAAGGCTTCGGGTAAGTGTTAGGGTTAGGTTTAGGGTTAGGGGACGGGGACGGGGACGGGGACGGTTTAGGGTACAGGTAAGGGTACGACAACGGTTTAGGGTGAGCGTACGTGTTATGGTACGGGTTAGTGTTAGCGTACGGGTTAGGATTAGGGGATGGGTGAGGGTAAGGCTTCGGGTAAAGGTTAGGGTTAGGGTTAGGGTTAGGGTTAGGGGACGGGGACGGTTTAGGGTACAGTTTAGGGTATGAAAACGGTTTAGGGTGAGCGTACGTGTTAGGGTATGGGTTAGTGTTACCTTACGGGTTAGGTTTAGGGGACGGGTGAGGGTAAGGTTTCGGGTAAGGGTTAGGGTTAGAGTTAGGGTTAGGGTTAGGGTTAGGGGACAGGGACGGTTTAGGGTACAGGTTAGTGTACGTCAACGGTTTAGGGTGAGCGTACGTGTTATGGTACGGGTTAGTGTTAGTGTACGGTTTAGGATTAGGGGACGGGTGAGGGTAAGGCTTCGGGTAAGGTTTAGGGTTAGGGTTAGGGTTAGGGTTAGGGTTAGTGGACGGGGACGGTTTAGGGTACAGGTTAGGGTACGACAACAGTTTAGGGTGTGTGTACGTGTTAGGGTACGGGTTAGTGTTAGCGTACGGGTTAGGATTAGGGGACGGGTGAGTGTAAGGCTTCTGGTAAGGGTTAGGGTTAGGATTAGGGTTAGGGTTAGGGTTAGGGGACGGGGACGGTTTAGGGTACAGGTTAGGGTACGACATCGGTTTAGGGTGAGCGTACGTGTTCGGGTATGGGTTAGTGTTAGCGTACGGGTTAGGATTAGGGGACGGGTGAGGGTAAGGCTTCGGGAAAGGGTTAGGGTTAGGGTTAGGTTTAGGGTTAGGGGACGGGCACGGGGACGGTTTAGGGTACAGGTTATGGTACGACAACGGTTTAGGGTGAGCGTGTGTGTTAGGGTATGGGTTAGTGTTAGCGTACGGGTTAGGATTAGGGGACGGGTGAGGGTAAGACTTCGGGTAAGGTTTAGGGATAGGGTTAGGGTTAGGGTTAGGGTTAGGTGACGCAACAGTTATGATTTACGGTACAGGTTAAGGTAAGACCACTGTTTAGGGTGAGCGTACGTGTTAGGGTACGGGTTAGTGTTAGCGTACGGGTTAGGATTAGGGGACGGTTGAGGGTAAGGCTTCGGGTAAGGGTTAGGGTTAGGGTTAGGGTTAGGGTTAGGGTTAGGGTTAGGGGACGGGGACGGTTTAGGGTACATGTTAGTGTACGACAATGGTTTAGGTTGAGCGTACGTGTTAGGGTACGTGTTAGTGTTAGCGTACGGGTTAGGATTAGGGGACGGGTGAGTGTAAGGCTTCGGGTAAGGGTTAGGGTTAAGGTTAGGGTTAGGGTTAGGGGACGGGGATGGTTTAGGGTACAGGTTATGGTACGACAACGATTTAGGGTGAGCGTACGTGTTAGGGTACGGGTTAGTGTTAGCGTACGGGTTAGGATTAGGGGACAGGTGAGGGTAAGGCTTCGGGTAAGGGTTAGGTTTAGGGTTAGCGTTAGGGTTAGGGGACGGGGCAGGTTTAGGGTACAGGTTAGGGTACGACAACGGTTTAGGGTGAGCGTACGTGATAGGGTACGGGTTAGTGTTAGCGTACGGGTGAGGATTATGGGACGGGTGAGTGTAAGGCTTCGGGTAAGGGTTAGGGTTAGGGTTAGGGTTAGGGTTAGGGGACGGGGACGGGGACAGTTTAGGGTATAGGTTACGGTACGATAACGGTTTAGGGTGAGAGTACGTGTTAGGGTACGGGTCAGTGTTAGCGTACGGGTTAGGATTAGGGGACGGGTGAGGGTAAGGCTTCGGGTAAGGGTTAGATTTAGGGTTAGGGTTAGGTTTAAGGTTAGGGGACGAGGACGGTTTAGGGTACAGTTTAGGGTACGACAACGGTTTAGGGTGAGCGTACGTGTTAGGGTACGGGTTAGTGTTAGCGTACGGGTTAGATTTAGGGGACGGGTGAGGGTAAGGCTTCAGGTAAGGGTTAGGGTTAGGGTTAGGGTTAGGGTTAGGGGACGGGGACGGGGACGGTGTAGGGTACAGTTTAGGGTACGACAACCGTTTAGGGTGAGCGTATGTGTTATGGTACGGGTTAGTGATAGCGTACGGGTTAGGATTAGGGGACGGGTGAGGGTAAGGCTTCGGGTAAGGGTTAGGGTTAGGGTTAGGCTTAGGGGACGGGGACGGTTTAGGGTACAGGTTAGGGTACGACAACGGTTTAGGGTGAGCGTACGTGTTAGGGTAAGTGTTAGTGTTAGCGTACGGGTTAGGGTTAGGGGACGGGTGATGGTAAGGCTTCGAGTAAAGGTTAGGGTTAGGGTTAGGGTTAGGGTTAGGCTTAGGGGACGGGGACGGTTTAGGGTACAGGTTAGTGAACGACAACGGTTTAGGGTGAGCGTACGTGTTAGGGTACGGGTTAGTGTTAGCGTACGGGTTAGGATTAGGGTACGGGTGAGGGTAAGGCTTCGGGTAAGGTTTAGGGTTTGGGTTAGAGTTAGGTTTAGGGTTAGGGTTAGGGGATGGGGACGGTTTAGGGTACAGGTTAGGGTACGACAACGGTTTAGGGTGAGCGTACGTGTTAAGGTATGGGTTAGTGTTAGCGTACGGGTTAGGATTAGGGGACGGGTGAGGTTAAGGCTTCGGGTAAGGGTTAGGGTTTGGGTTAGAGATAGGTTTAGGGTTAGGGTTAGGGGACGGGGACGGTTTAGGGTAGAGGTTAGGGTACGACAACGGTTTAGGGTGAGCGTACGTGTTAGGGTACGGGTTACTGTTAGCGTACGGGTTAGGATTAGGGGACGGGTGAGGGTAAGACTTCGGGTAAGGTTTAGGCTTAGGGTTAGGGTTAGGGTTAGGGTTAGGGGACGGGGACAGTTATGATTTACTGTACAGGTTAGGGTACGACCACTGTTTAGGGTGAGCGTACGTGTTAGGGTATGGGTTAGTGTTAGCGTACGGGTTAGGATTAGGGGACGGTTGAGGGTAAGGCTTCGGGTAAGGGTTAGGGTTAGGGTTAGGGTTAGGGTTAGGGTTACGGGACGGGGACGGTTTAGGGTACAGGTTAGGGTACGACAATGGTTTAGGGTGAGCGTACGTGTTAGGGTACGTGTTAGTGTTAGCGTACGGGATAGGATTAGGGGACGGGTGAGGGTAGGGCTTCGTGTAAGGGTTAGGGTTAAGGTTATGTTTAGGGTTAGGGGACGGGGACGGTTTAGGGTACAGGTTAAGGTACGACAAAGGTTTAGGCTGAGCGTACGTGTTAGGGTAAGGGTTAGTGTTAGCGTATGGGTTAGGATTAGGGGACGGGTGAGGGTAAGGCTTCGGGTAAGGGTTAGGGTTAGGGTTAGGGTTACGGTTAGAGTTAGGGGACGGGGACGGTTTAGGGTACAGGTTAGGGTACGAAAACGGTTTAGGGTGAGCGTACGTGTTAGGGTACGGGTTAGTGTTAGCGTACGGGTTAGGATTAAGGGACGGGTGAGGGTAAGGCTTCGGGTAAGGGTTAGGCTTAGGGTTAGGGTTAGGGTTAGGGAATGGGGACGGGGACGGTTTAGGGTACAGGTTAGGGTACGACAACAGTTTAGGGTGAGCGTACGTGTTAGGGTACGGGTTAGTGTTAGCGTACGGGTTAGGAATAGGGGACGGGTGAGGGTAAGGCTTTGGGTAAGGTTTAGGGTTAGGTTTAGGGTAAGGGTTAGGGGACGGGGACAGTTTAGGGTACAGGTTAGCGTACGACAACGGTTTAGGGTGAGCGTACGTGATAGGGTACGGGTTAGTGTTAGCGTACGGGTTAGGATTAGGGGACGGGTGAGGGTAAGGCTTCAGGTAAGGGTTAGGGTTAGGGTTAGGGTTAGGGTTAAGGGACGGGGACGGGGACGGTTTAGAGTACAGGTTAGGGTACGTCAACGGTTTAGGGTGAGCGTACGTGTTAGTGTACGGTTTAGTGTTAGCGTACGGGTTAGGATTAGGGGAAGGGTGAGGGTCAGGCTTCGGGTAAGGGTTAGGGTTAGGGTTAGGGTTAGGATTAGGGTTAGGGGACGGGGAAGTTTTAGGGAACAGGTTAGGGTACGACAATGGTTTAGGGTGAGCGTACGTGTTAGGGTACGTGTTAGTGTTAGCGTACGGGTTAGGAATAGGGGACGGGTGAGGGTAAGGCTTCGGGTAAGGGTTAGGGTTAGGGTTAGGGTTAGGATTAGGGGACGGGGAAGGTTTAGGGTACAGGTTAGGGTACGACAACGGTTTAAGGTGAGCGTACGTGTTAGGGTATGGGTTAGCGTTTGCGTACGGGTTAGGAATAGGGGACGGGTGAGGTTAAGGCTTCGGGTAAGGGTTAGGGTTAGGGGACGAGGACGGGGACGGTTTAGGGTACAGGTTAGGGTACGACAACGGTTTAGGGTGAGCGTACGTGTTAGGGTACCGGTTAGTGTTAGCGTACGGGTTAGGATTAGGGGACGGGTGAGGGTAAGGCTTCGGGTAAGGTTTAGGGTTAGGGTTAGGGTTAGTGTTAAGGGACGGGCATGGGGACGGTTTAGGGTACAGGTTAGGGTACGACAACGGTTTAGGTTGAGCGTAAGTGTTAGGGTACGGGTTAGTGTTAGCGTACGGGTTAGGATTAGGGGACGGGTGAGTGTAAGACTTCGGGTAAGGGTTAGGGTTAGGGATAGGGTTAGGGGACGGGGACGGTTTAGGATAACGGTTAGGGTACGACAACGGTTTAGGGTGAGTGTACGTGTTAGGGTTCGGTTTAGTGTTAGCGTACGGGTTAGGATTAGGGGACGGGTGAGGGTAAGGCTTCGGGTAAGGGTTAGGGTTAGGGTTAGGGTTAGGTTTAGGGTTATGGGACGGGGACGGGGACGGTTTAGGGTACAGGTTAGGGTACGACAACGGTTTAGGGTGAGCGTACGTGTTAGGGTACGGGTTAGTGTTAGCGTACGGGTTAGGATTAGGGGACGGGTGAGGTTAAGGCTTCGGGTAAGGGTTAGGGATAGGGTTAGGGTTAGGGTTAGGGTTAGGTGACGGGGACGGGGACGATTTAGGGTACAGTTTAGGGTACGATAACGGTTTAGGGTGAGCGTACGTGTTAGGGTACGGGTTAGTGTTAGCGTACGGGTTAGGATTAGGGGACGGTTGAGGGTAAGGATTCGGATAAGGGTTAGGGTTATGGTTAGGGTTAGGGTTAAGGGACGGAGACGGTTTAGGATACAGGTTAGGGTACGACAACGGTTTAGGGTGAGCGTACGTGTTAGGGCACAGGTTAGTGTTAGCGTACGGGTTAGGATTAGGGGACGGGTGAGGGTAAGGCTTCGGGTAAGTGTTAGGGTTAGGGTTAGGGTTAGGGTTAGGTTTAGGGTTAGGGGACGGGGACGGTGACGGGGACGGGGACGGTTTAGGGTACAGGTTAGGGTACGACAACGGATTAGGGTGAGCGTACGTGTTAGGGTACGGGTTAGTGTTAGCGTACGGGTTAGGATTAGGGGACGGGTGAGGGTAAGGCTTCGGGTAAAGTTTAGGGTTAGGGTTAGGGTTAGGGGACGGGGACGGGGACGGGGACGGTTTAGGGTACAGGTTAGGGTACGACAACGGTTTAGGGTGAGCGTACGTGTTAGGGTACGATTTAGTGTTAGCGTACGGGTGAGGATTAGGGGACGGGTGAGGATAAGGCTTCGGGTAAGGGTTAGGGTTATGGTTAGTGTTAGGGTTAGGGTTAGGGGACGGGGACGGTTTAGGGTACAGGTTAGGGTACGACAACGGTTTAGGCTGAGCGTACGTGTTAGGGTACGGGTTAGTGTTAGCATACGGGTTAGGATTAGGGGACGGGTGAGGGTAAGGCTTCGGGAAAGGGTTAGGGTTAGGGTTAGGGTTAGGGTTAGGGTTAGGGGATGGGGACGGTTTAGGGTACAGGTTAGGGTACGACACCGGTTTAGGGTGAGCGTACGTGTTAGGGTACAGTTTAGTGTTAGCGTACGGGTGAGGATTAGGGGACGGGTGAGGATAAGGCTTCGGGTAAGGGTTAGGGTTATGGTTAGTGTTAGGGTTAGGGTTAGGGGACGGGGACGGTTTAGGGTACAGGTTAGGGTACGACAACGGTTTAGGGTGAGCGTACGTGTTAGGGTATGGGTTAGTGTTAGCGTACGGGTTAGGATTAAGGGACGGGTTAGGGTAAGGCTTCGGGTAAGGGTTAGGGTTAGGGTTAGGGGACGAGGACGGGGACGGGGACGGGGACGGTTTAGGGTACAGGTTAGGGTACGACAACGGATTAGGGTGAGCGTACGTGTTAGGGTACGGGTTAGTGTAAGCGTACGGGTTAGGATTAGGGGACGGGTGAGTGTAAGGCTTCGGGTAAAGTTTAGGGTTAGGGTTAGGGGACGGGGACGGGGACGGGGACGGGGACGGTTTAGGGTACAGGTTAGGGTACGACAACGGTTTAGGGTGAGCGTATGTGTTAGGGTACAGTTTAGTGTTAGCGTACGGGTGAGGAATAGGGGACGGGTGAGGATAAGGCTTCGGGTAAGGGTTAGGGTTATGGTTAGTGTTAGGGTTAGGGTTAGGGGACGGGGACGGTTTAGGGTACAGGTTAGGGTACGACAACGGTTTAGGCTGAGCGTACGTGTTAGGGTACGGGTTAGTGTTAGCGTACGGGTTAGGATTAGGGGATGGGTGAGGGTAAGGCTTCGGGAAAGGGTTAGGGTTAGGTTTAGGGTTAGGGTTAGGGGACGGGCACGGGGACGGTTTAGGGTACAGGTTAGGGTACGACACCGGTTTAGGGTGAGGGTACGTGTTAGGGTACGGGTTAGTGTTAGCGTACGGGTTAGGATTAGGGGACGGGTGAGGGTAAGGCTTCGGGTAAGGGTTAGGGTTAGGGTTAGGGTTAGGGTTAGGGTTAGGGGACGGGGACGGTTTAGGCTACAGGTTAGGGTACGACAACGGTTTAGGGTGAGCGTACGTGTTAGGGTTCGAGTTAGTGTTAGCGTACGGGTTAGGATTAGGGGACGGGTGAGGGTAAGGCTTCGGGTAAGTGTTAGGGTTAGGGATAGGGTTAGGGGACGGGGACGGTTTAGGATACAGGTTAGGGTACGACAACTGTTTAGGGTGAGCGTACGTGTTAGGGTACTGTTTAGTGTTAGCGTATGGGTTAGGATTAGGGGACGGGAGAGGGTAAGGCTTCGGGTAAGGGTTAGGGTTAGGGTTAGGGTTAGGTTTAGGGTTAGGGGATGGGGACGGGGACGGTTTAGGGTACAGGTTAGGGTACGACAACGGTTTAGGGTGAGCGTACGTGTTAGGGTACGGGTTAGTGTTAGCGTACGGGTTAGGATTAGGGGACGGGTGAGGGTAAGGCTTCGGGTAAGGGTTAGGGTTAGGGGTAGGGTTAGGGTTAGGTTTAGGTGACGGGGACGGGGATGATTTAGGGTACAGTTTAGGGTACGACAACGGTTTAGGGTGAGTGTACATGTTAGGGTACGGGTTAGTGTTAGCGTACGGATTAGGATTAGGGGACGGGTGAGGGTAAGGATTCGGGTAAGGGTTAGGGTTAGGGTTAGGGTTAGGGTTAAGGGACGGAGACGGTTTAGGATACAGGTTAGGGTACGAAAACGGTTTAGTGTGAGCGTACGTGTTATGGCACAGGTTAGTGTTAGCGTACGGGTTAGGATTAGGGGACGGGTGAGGGTAAGGCTTCGGGTAAGTGTTAGGGTTAGGGTTAGGGTTAGAGTTAGGGTTAGGGTTAGGGGACGGGGACGGTTTAGGGTAGATGTTAGGGTACGACAACGGTTTAGTGTGAGCGTACGTGTTAGGTACGGGTTAGTGTTAGTGTACGGGTTAGGATTAGGGGACGGGTGAGGGTAAGGCTTCGGGTAAGGGTTAGGGTTAGGGTTAGGGTTAGGTTTAGGGTTAGGGGGCGGGGACGGTTTAGGGTACAGGTTAGGGTACGACAACGGTTTAGGGTGAGCGTACGTTTTGGTTACGGGTTAGTGTTAGCGTACGGTTTAGGATTAGGGGACGGGTGAGGGTAAGGCTTCGGGTAAGGGTTAGGGTTAGGGTTAGGGTTAGGGGATGGGGACGGTGACGGTTTAGGGTACAGGTTAGGATACGACAGCGGTTCAGGGTGAGCGTACGTGTTAGGGTAAGGGTTAGTGTTAGCGTACGGGTTAGGATTAGGGGACGGGTGAGGGTAAGGCTTCGGGTAACTGTTAGGGTTAGGGTTAGGGTTATGGTTAGGGGCGGGGACGGTTTGGGGTACAGGTTAGGGTACGACAATGGTTTAGGGTGAGCGTACGTGTTAGTGTTCGGGTTAGTGTTAGCGTACGGTTTAGGATTAGGAGACGGGTGAGGGTAAGGCTTCGGATAAGTGTTAGGGTTAGGGTTAGGGTTAGGGGACGGGGACGGTTTAGGGTACAAGTTAGGGTACGACAACGGTTTAGGGTGAGCGTACGTGTTAGGGTACGGGTTAGTGTTAGCGTACGGGTTAGGATTAGGGGACGGGTGAGGGTAAGGCTTTGGGTAAAGGTTAGGGTTAGGGTTAGTGTTAGGGTTAGCGGAAGGGGACGGGGACGGTTTAGGTTACAGGTTAGGGTACGACAATGGTTTAGGGTGAGCGTACGTGTTAGGGTACTGGTTAGTGTTAGCGTACGGGTTAGGATTAGGGGACGGGTGAGTGTAAGGCTTCGGGTAAGGGTTAGGGTGAGGGTTAGGGTTAGGGTTAGGGTTAGGGGACGGGGACGGTTTAGGGTACAGCTTAGGGTACGTCAACGGTTTAGGGTGAGCGTACGTGTTAGTGTACTTGTTAGTGTTAGTGTACGGGTTAGGATTAGGGGACGGGTGAGGGTAAGGCTTCGGGTAAGGGCTAGGGTTAGGGTTAGGGTTAGGGTTAGGGTTCGGGGACGGTTTAGGGTACAGGTTAGTGTACGACAACGATTTAGGGTGAGCGTACGTGTTAGGGTACGGGTTAGTGTTAGCGTACGGGTTAGGATTAGGGGACGGGTGAGGGTAAGGCTTCGGGTAAGGGTTAGGGTTAGGGTTAGGGTTAAGGTTAGGGGACGGGGTCGGTTTATGGTACAGGTTAGGCTGCGACAACGGTTTAGGCTGAGCGTACATGTTAGGGTACGGGTTAGTGTTAGGGTACGGGTTAGGATTT